>NC_071518.1:0-5000 GCF_027887155.1 Malaclemys terrapin pileata | reverse complement strand
GTTAGGGTTAGGGTTAGGGTTAGGGTTAGGGTTAGGGTTAGGGTTAGGGTTAGGGTTAGGGTTAGGGTTAGGGTTAGGGTTAGGGTTAGGGTTAGGGTTAGGGTTAGGGTTAGGGTTAGGGTTAGGGTTAGGGTTAGGGTTAGGGTTAGGGTTAGGGTTAGGGTTAGGGTTAGGGTTAGGGTTAGGGTTAGGGTTAGGGTTAGGGTTAGGGTTAGGGTTAGGGTTAGGGTTAGGGTTAGGGTTAGGGTTAGGGTTAGGGTTAGGGTTAGGGTTAGGGTTAGGGTTAGGGTTAGGGTTAGGGTTAGGGTTAGGGTTAGGGTTAGGGTTAGGGTTAGGGTTAGGGTTAGGGTTAGGGTTAGGGTTAGGGTTAGGGTTAGGGTTAGGGTTAGGGTTAGGGTTAGGGTTAGGGTTAGGGTTAGGGTTAGGGTTAGGGTTAGGGTTAGGGTTAGGGTTAGGGTTAGGGTTAGGGTTAGGGTTAGGGTTAGGGTTAGGGTTAGGGTTAGGGTTAGGGTTAGGGTTAGGGTTAGGGTTAGGGTTAGGGTTAGGGTTAGGGTTAGGGTTAGGGTTAGGGTTAGGGTTAGGGTTAGGGTTAGGGTTAGGGTTAGGGTTAGGGTTAGGGTTAGGGTTAGGGTTAGGGTTAGGGTTAGGGTTAGGGTTAGGGTTAGGGTTAGGGTTAGGGTTAGGGTTAGGGTTAGGGTTAGGGTTAGGGTTAGGGTTAGGGTTAGGGTTAGGGTTAGGGTTAGGGTTAGGGTTAGGGTTAGGGTTAGGGTTAGGGTTAGGGTTAGGGTTAGGGTTAGGGTTAGGGTTAGGGTTAGGGTTAGGGTTAGGGTTAGGGTTAGGGTTAGGGTTAGGGTTAGGGTTAGGGTTAGGGTTAGGGTTAGGGTTAGGGTTAGGGTTAGGGTTAGGGTTAGGGTTAGGGTTAGGGTTAGGGTTAGGGTTAGGGTTAGGGTTAGGGTTAGGGTTAGGGTTAGGGTTAGGGTTAGGGTTAGGGTTAGGGTTAGGGTTAGGGTTAGGGTTAGGGTTAGGGTTAGGGTTAGGGTTAGGGTTAGGGTTAGGGTTAGGGTTAGGGTTAGGGTTAGGGTTAGGGTTAGGGTTAGGGTTAGGGTTAGGGTTAGGGTTAGGGTTAGGGTTAGGGTTAGGGTTAGGGTTAGGGTTAGGGTTAGGGTTAGGGTTAGGGTTAGGGTTAGGGTTAGGGTTAGGGTTAGGGTTAGGGTTAGGGTTAGGGTTAGGGTTAGGGTTAGGGTTAGGGTTAGGGTTAGGGTTAGGGTTAGGGTTAGGGTTAGGGTTAGGGTTAGGGTTAGGGTTAGGGTTAGGGTTAGGGTTAGGGTTAGGGTTAGGGTTAGGGTTAGGGTTAGGGTTAGGGTTAGGGTTAGGGTTAGGGTTAGGGTTAGGGTTAGGGTTAGGGTTAGGGTTAGGGTTAGGGTTAGGGTTAGGGTTAGGGTTAGGGTTAGGGTTAGGGTTAGGGTTAGGGTTAGGGTTAGGGTTAGGGTTAGGGTTAGGGTTAGGGTTAGGGTTAGGGTTAGGGTTAGGGTTAGGGTTAGGGTTAGGGTTAGGGTTAGGGTTAGGGTTAGGGTTAGGGTTAGGGTTAGGGTTAGGGTTAGGGTTAGGGTTAGGGTTAGGGTTAGGGTTAGGGTTAGGGTTAGGGTTAGGGTTAGGGTTAGGGTTAGGGTTAGGGTTAGGGTTAGGGTTAGGGTTAGGGTTAGGGTTAGGGTTAGGGTTAGGGTTAGGGTTAGGGTTAGGGTTAGGGTTAGGGTTAGGGTTAGGGTTAGGGTTAGGGTTAGGGTTAGGGTTAGGGTTAGGGTTAGGGTTAGGGTTAGGGTTAGGGTTAGGGTTAGGGTTAGGGTTAGGGTTAGGGTTAGGGTTAGGGTTAGGGTTAGGGTTAGGGTTAGGGTTAGGGTTAGGGTTAGGGTTAGGGTTAGGGTTAGGGTTAGGGTTAGGGTTAGGGTTAGGGTTAGGGTTAGGGTTAGGGTTAGGGTTAGGGTTAGGGTTAGGGTTAGGGTTAGGGTTAGGGTTAGGGTTAGGGTTAGGGTTAGGGTTAGGGTTAGGGTTAGGGTTAGGGTTAGGGTTAGGGTTAGGGTTAGGGTTAGGGTTAGGGTTAGGGTTAGGGTTAGGGTTAGGGTTAGGGTTAGGGTTAGGGTTAGGGTTAGGGTTAGGGTTAGGGTTAGGGTTAGGGTTAGGGTTAGGGTTAGGGTTAGGGTTAGGGTTAGGGTTAGGGTTAGGGTTAGGGTTAGGGTTAGGGTTAGGGTTAGGGTTAGGGTTAGGGTTAGGGTTAGGGTTAGGGTTAGGGTTAGGGTTAGGGTTAGGGTTAGGGTTAGGGTTAGGGTTAGGGTTAGGGTTAGGGTTAGGGTTAGGGTTAGGGTTAGGGTTAGGGTTAGGGTTAGGGTTAGGGTTAGGGTTAGGGTTAGGGTTAGGGTTAGGGTTAGGGTTAGGGTTAGGGTTAGGGTTAGGGTTAGGGTTAGGGTTAGGGTTAGGGTTAGGGTTAGGGTTAGGGTTAGGGTTAGGGTTAGGGTTAGGGTTAGGGTTAGGGTTAGGGTTAGGGTTAGGGTTAGGGTTAGGGTTAGGGTTAGGGTTAGGGTTAGGGTTAGGGTTAGGGTTAGGGTTAGGGTTAGGGTTAGGGTTAGGGTTAGGGTTAGGGTTAGGGTTAGGGTTAGGGTTAGGGTTAGGGTTAGGGTTAGGGTTAGGGTTAGGGTTAGGGTTAGGGTTAGGGTTAGGGTTAGGGTTAGGGTTAGGGTTAGGGTTAGGGTTAGGGTTAGGGTTAGGGTTAGGGTTAGGGTTAGGGTTAGGGTTAGGGTTAGGGTTAGGGTTAGGGTTAGGGTTAGGGTTAGGGTTAGGGTTAGGGTTAGGGTTAGGGTTAGGGTTAGGGTTAGGGTTAGGGTTAGGGTTAGGGTTAGGGTTAGGGTTAGGGTTAGGGTTAGGGTTAGGGTTAGGGTTAGGGTTAGGGTTAGGGTTAGGGTTAGGGTTAGGGTTAGGGTTAGGGTTAGGGTTAGGGTTAGGGTTAGGGTTAGGGTTAGGGTTAGGGTTAGGGTTAGGGTTAGGGTTAGGGTTAGGGTTAGGGTTAGGGTTAGGGTTAGGGTTAGGGTTAGGGTTAGGGTTAGGGTTAGGGTTAGGGTTAGGGTTAGGGTTAGGGTTAGGGTTAGGGTTAGGGTTAGGGTTAGGGTTAGGGTTAGGGTTAGGGTTAGGGTTAGGGTTAGGGTTAGGGTTAGGGTTAGGGTTAGGGTTAGGGTTAGGGTTAGGGTTAGGGTTAGGGTTAGGGTTAGGGTTAGGGTTAGGGTTAGGGTTAGGGTTAGGGTTAGGGTTAGGGTTAGGGTTAGGGTTAGGGTTAGGGTTAGGGTTAGGGTTAGGGTTAGGGTTAGGGTTAGGGTTAGGGTTAGGGTTAGGGTTAGGGTTAGGGTTAGGGTTAGGGTTAGGGTTAGGGTTAGGGTTAGGGTTAGGGTTAGGGTTAGGGTTAGGGTTAGGGTTAGGGTTAGGGTTAGGGTTAGGGTTAGGGTTAGGGTTAGGGTTAGGGTTAGGGTTAGGGTTAGGGTTAGGGTTAGGGTTAGGGTTAGGGTTAGGGTTAGGGTTAGGGTTAGGGTTAGGGTTAGGGTTAGGGTTAGGGTTAGGGTTAGGGTTAGGGTTAGGGTTAGGGTTAGGGTTAGGGTTAGGGTTAGGGTTAGGGTTAGGGTTAGGGTTAGGGTTAGGGTTAGGGTTAGGGTTAGGGTTAGGGTTAGGGTTAGGGTTAGGGTTAGGGTTAGGGTTAGGGTTAGGGTTAGGGTTAGGGTTAGGGTTAGGGTTAGGGTTAGGGTTAGGGTTAGGGTTAGGGTTAGGGTTAGGGTTAGGGTTAGGGTTAGGGTTAGGGTTAGGGTTAGGGTTAGGGTTAGGGTTAGGGTTAGGGTTAGGGTTAGGGTTAGGGTTAGGGTTAGGGTTAGGGTTAGGGTTAGGGTTAGGGTTAGGGTTAGGGTTAGGGTTAGGGTTAGGGTTAGGGTTAGGGTTAGGGTTAGGGTTAGGGTTAGGGTTAGGGTTAGGGTTAGGGTTAGGGTTAGGGTTAGGGTTAGGGTTAGGGTTAGGGTTAGGGTTAGGGTTAGGGTTAGGGTTAGGGTTAGGGTTAGGGTTAGGGTTAGGGTTAGGGTTAGGGTTAGGGTTAGGGTTAGGGTTAGGGTTAGGGTTAGGGTTAGGGTTAGGGTTAGGGTTAGGGTTAGGGTTAGGGTTAGGGTTAGGGTTAGGGTTAGGGTTAGGGTTAGGGTTAGGGTTAGGGTTAGGGTTAGGGTTAGGGTTAGGGTTAGGGTTAGGGTTAGGGTTAGGGTTAGGGTTAGGGTTAGGGTTAGGGTTAGGGTTAGGGTTAGGGTTAGGGTTAGGGTTAGGGTTAGGGTTAGGGTTAGGGTTAGGGTTAGGGTTAGGGTTAGGGTTAGGGTTAGGGTTAGGGTTAGGGTTAGGGTTAGGGTTAGGGTTAGGGTTAGGGTTAGGGTTAGGGTTAGGGTTAGGGTTAGGGTTAGGGTTAGGGTTAGGGTTAGGGTTAGGGTTAGGGTTAGGGTTAGGGTTAGGGTTAGGGTTAGGGTTAGGGTTAGGGTTAGGGTTAGGGTTAGGGTTAGGGTTAGGGTTAGGGTTAGGGTTAGGGTTAGGGTTAGGGTTAGGGTTAGGGTTAGGGTTAGGGTTAGGGTTAGGGTTAGGGTTAGGGTTAGGGTTAGGGTTAGGGTTAGGGTTAGGGTTAGGGTTAGGGTTAGGGTTAGGGTTAGGGTTAGGGTTAGGGTTAGGGTTAGGGTTAGGGTTAGGGTTAGGGTTAGGGTTAGGGTTAGGGTTAGGGTTAGGGTTAGGGTTAGGGTTAGGGTTAGGGTTAGGGTTAGGGTTAGGGTTAGGGTTAGGGTTAGGGTTAGGGTTAGGGTTAGGGTTAGGGTTAGGGTTAGGGTTAGGGTTAGGGTTAGGGTTAGGGTTAGGGTTAGGGTTAGGGTTAGGGTTAGGGTTAGGGTTAGGGTTAGGGTTAGGGTTAGGGTTAGGGTTAGAGGGTTAGGGTTAGGGTTAGGGTTAGG
>NC_071517.1:46403067-46665567 GCF_027887155.1 Malaclemys terrapin pileata | reverse complement strand
GCACCGCTGCAGCGAAGGGAGAGGGAACGGATATGAGAAAGGTCTGGGAGAGGGCACCTCACCCAGCTCTCCCACAAATGGCAGGGCAGCCGCACCACAGGTGGTCCTAGCAACCAATGCTCCCCCAGCCCTGCCTTCCAGTTATTCTCTGGCAGCCCCAGCCACCACCTGCCACACTCACAGACACTGTGCAGGTCCCGGCTCCGGTTCCAGCCCTCAATGCGCAGCTGGAAAAGGCTGTGGCTGCGGGAGGAGCGGTCGTTCAGAGCCGTCTTCGCCACGGAGCGGTTGGCCTTGGCCGTTCGCAGTAGCTTCAGCACCTGGGGAATGCAGGGTGTGTTGGTGGGGTCAGTACAGCTCCTAAGCCTACCGGCTCCAGCACACCCACATCTCAGCTCACCTCATCCTCAGAGTCCACAGGCACATAGCGCAGGTTGGGAACATGCAGCTCCTCACTGCTCTGGCTGACCCGCTTGATCTCCAGTTCGGCACCCCGCTCTGGCCGCCCCACCAGCAGGTCCCGCAGCGACTCATTGTAGATCTCCAGAAAGTTGGCCGTGAAACAGTACTGGGGTGTGTGTGGGAGACAGAAACAACATCAGAACCATGAGAGTGTGGGAGGAATAGGTATGCTGCCAGAGCCACAGGATTGGGGGCAGGCATGAAGGGCAGAATGGGATGCTCACTCACCTGCCAGCCCTTGGGCTCCAGTTCCCGTGCCCCCTGGAAGACCTGCTGCACGGCCCGAGGAATCATGCCCATAGTCTCGGGGCTCATGTCGTCCGGCCCCTCCATGGTATAGGTCTTACCACTGCCTGTCTGCCCATAGGCAAAGATGCAGACATGGTACCCATCCAGAGCGGACTGCAGGGAGGGAGGAGGAAGTGGTCACTATGGGGGTAACCCCCAGATTCCCAAACCCCCAAGTCCTGTGCCCCACTCTGTACCTGCACCAACAGCGCAATCTCTTCAAACACCTCCTCCTGGGAGCAGGCAGGGGAGAACACCCGGTCAAAGCTGAAATCGTATTTCACATCGCCTTTGCGGTCACGTCCAACGTGGGACTAGGGGGAGAGACAGACATGTGGGTCAGACTATAGGACTCATTCCCAGGACCCCAGGCCTGGGCTGGGGGAATTGACAGCCACCTCTGCACCTCTGATGGGAAGTCCCCAGAGTGGGAATGAGGGGCAGTGATTGCAGGGGATTCTTTAAGGCAAGAAGGGGCCATGAGGACCTGCAGAGGAGCCAAGCCAGGCAGGGTGAAGGGGCGGCTCAATGGCAGGGAAGATTCAACACTGGTGAGTGCAAGCCGCTAATGGAACTACTTGGTTGCTCAGCTGAGTTTGAGATTAACAAACCCTTCAGAGAAGGCCCCAGGTTTCTAACATGCTGCCAGGAAATTGGGGGGGCAAGGGATGAGGTTAATCGCCTCTCCATGCAGCATCTGTGGCTGTTACTGGACACACTGTACAGATCTGGCAGCCACACTTCAAAAGGATGATGAAAAACTGGGAAAGGTTCAGAGAAAAGCTACAAGATTTGAAGGCTGGAAAACCTGCCTCAGTAAGAGACTGAAGGAGCTCCCTCTATTCAGCTTATTGAAGAGAAGGCTCAGTGGAGATTTGATCATGGTCTCCACTTACACATATGGACAAATTTGAGAGCAGAAGGCTCTAAGCTACCAGACAGAGGCAGAAGGAGAAACCAGTGGCTGGGAGCTGAAGCCAGACAAATTCAGGCTACAGATAAGATGCAAGTTGTTAATAGGGAAGGAACTGGCCACGGGAAGCACTGCCCCGAGGGCATTGCAGCAGGAACTCTCTGTCACTGGGAATCTCAAGCATGAATGTCTGTGCACCCCCTTCACATGTTCATGCGCACAGATCTCTGGCCTGCTGCTCAGAAAAATGCTAGCCCCTGGAGGTGTGAGAAGGCTGGTCTCAAGGCAGCAGGCCCAGCTGGGCTGTGAGGTGCTAGCAAGGTTTCCGAGGCTCCAAGCACAGGGGCCCTACGTTTAAGCAGCAGCAAGTCAGAAGCAGAGTCAGCCACTCCTTGGCTTGGGGCTGAGGTGGCTGACTTGGAATCCCTGCAGGGGGAATTGCCCAAGACTCGTGCCTGTGTAGTGTGCAAGTTGTAGATTGCACCAGTGTTCCCCAACTTAACCACACTATTGCCATGTCCAAACACTTACTGCACTGAATGGCCTTGAATATCAGCCAATGCACAGCCAGGGTCAATGTATGGCCCATCACAAAGACAGGGCTAGCTGTGCCCCAGTCCCTGGACTCACCTCCTCCACTTTGGAGAGCACCAGGGCCTTGTTGTCCTGCAGGGGGAAGTGCAGGTGCTCCAGTCCCTTCTGCCTCTCCTTCTCCCAGGCTAGCAGGGGGCGCACACGGCAGAATACACGGATGTTACCCTGGGGACAGGAGATGTGTCAGTCCAGAGCGGGGAAGGCTGGCCCCAGATCTCCCCAGCTGTCCCTCCCAATCCCATCTTCTTCTAGCCCTCACCCCCACCCTCCTGCCTGGTGTCCTGCCCTAATTCCCGGCCCCACCCCCTCCACACCCTGCGGTGGGGCAGAATGAGAGCCTCCTGTCACCTTGAGCTCCTGCACCAGGTTGTGCAGCCTCCTCCTCTCCATCTCCAGGTGGTGCAACCGCTCCTCCTGCTGGGTCATGACCTGCAGCTGGGCTGCCACCTGGCCTCTCAACTCCTTGTTCTCACACTCCCTCTGGGCCAGGCCCTCCTCTGCCAGCTTTAGCTTCACCTGGAGCAGGACCAGGAGTTAGGGATTACTGCTAGAGACTTGCTTGGAGTTCTTGGGATACCACAATACACCCCCCACCCCAGGCCCCCACCAGGAGAGACAACAGACCATGTCACACGCCATGGGTCAAGCCAGCGCGTGTGACTCCCAGCTGGTAACTGACAGACTTGCTAGACATGGAGTGTAGCTGATAACCTGGTCAAAGCAAAGCTGTTGGGGGAAATGCATGCGACGGTGCAGAAAGCAGTGCTTGTTTGCAGTGCAAGTGAATCAAAGAGGCCCAACATTAGGGCCGGGATTTTAAAAGGGAGTTGGGTGCCTGAATACTGGGGAAAGGTTCCTTTGAAACACCCTGCAAGGACAGCAGTCGCTTTACGGAGATGCAGCACTCTCAGCAAGGCAATAACTAAAGCAGAACAGCCAGACACAGGACTAAGTCCTGAAAGCAAGGTGGGGTTGTGACATTGGCAATAGGGGAATTTCCAGGAGACTGGAGCAGAGCACAATGTTGTCCCAGCAAGTCTATGTAAAGCCTTCATAAGGTTGAGCTGTTGCTATAGGAAACAAAGCTTGTGTCTAGGAGGTGCAGATTGAGCCCATGCATGGAAGCTGCAGCACCTGCTGCGTAAGGCTTGGTTCCTCTCAGTAGAGCATGCAGATGACCCAATGGGTACATAACCTGTCTACTGAACAGGAATCTGACAGGGCACAGCTGGGTTAAGGGTACAGCATGTTATGGGAGATCCTAGTACAGGCACCACAGAACATGCCACTAAAGAGCTGAGCTTTTTTCCGGGCCCCAGCCACATGACCTGGATCGGCCTGGCTCTGGATCCAGTGAGGGAGGTTAACAACACATCTCCCCCCTTCCCAGGATCAAGACACACCTCTCTGGTCTCCAGCAGGGATGACAGGTCCCGCTTGGTCCCCTCTAGCTGCCCGATAGTCCTGCTGTGGCTGGTGACCTGCTCCTCCAGTTGCTGCTTCAGGTCTGACAGCTCCATCACCTCGTGGAGCCTCTGATGTGCCTGCTCCTGGCAAGTGTGTAGCGCGGAGCTTAGTGTGCTACAGAAGTAGGGGCAGGGTGAGATAGGGCAGGAGTCATTCCCCCCCAACCAGAACAACTAGGATCCCTCCCCCTCAGCCCTCTGGCTTCTCACCTGACTTGGCTGCTCAGTTCCCGGTTCTGAACCACCTGCTCCTGCAGCTGCCTCTTGAGCTGCTGATTCTCCCCATCCAGTCTCTGCACCTTGTCCTTGTAGCTGCTCACCTTGGTCCGCATATCACTCAACTGGCCCTTCAGGTCCCAGGCAGCCCGCTTTTTCCCATCATTCCCTGCAGCTAGGGCAGGGGCTGCTGTGGGGAGAAAGGGAGAGGCAGATGAGGCTGGAGCCAGCAGGGCTATCCCTCTCCCCATCCCTGGCTTCAGCCCTTCTTGACACCAAGCCCCTCCTGCTGCCGCCTTACCCATCTTTGGAGCTGCTGCCACAGGCACCGGCCTCCTGACGACATCTGCGGAGGGAAAGGGGAGAGCACGTGTCATGGAACTACAGGCCCGTGCTCTTGAACAGTCCCTGCGAGGACCCCTTCAGTGAGTCAGCCTCCTTAGGGTCTCTCACTCACTAGGGTAGGCCTCTTGGCTTCACTGCCTCCGGACCCAAACCTCAGAGCCTTCAGCATCCCTCCTTCCCGCTGTGAGCGCCCCATAGCGACTCCACCTGAGTTGGACACCCGGGGAAGACTTGTACCCTCAAAGGGAGCACTGCACCTCCAGCTCCCTTGATCTAAGGTGACTCTCAGCCAGCAGTGTAAAAGCAGAAAGGTTTATTAGATGTCTGTAACACAGTGTAGCAAGTCTTTAGTTAACACAGACAATGGAAAGTTACAGCCAGGTGGATCTGGATCCGTCCAGAGCCCTCTAACTCCTCTTTGATCCCAGTCCAGAAGGTTCTTTCCTTCCTCCAGCAGCCCACACTTAACAACCCCACCTGGCTGCTCTCTAGTCCTTTGTCCACCAGCTGGCTTCCTAAGGAGGGTGGGCCATCCATGGTTGTTTGTTGCTAGGTGCCAATAACTGGAGTGGCCATTGTCTTCTGAGACTCTCCATGGGCATGGGTACCCAGCCAGTTAGGCGTTGGTCCCATCTGTATCTCTGGATTGGGGCAAAGAGTAAACAATCTTTCCTCCTCCCCCACCCCCTGACCTAGTTAACTACACACCACATAGGGGAAACTGAGGCACACACAATATTCATCCAAAATATTATGAATAATTCCCACTCCTTCACAGCAAATCATGGGGTCAAGCAGTTGTGAGAGTGGCTGTGAGAGGAAACAGAGAGCTGACTGGAGGGGCAGACTTGGAAACTCTGAGCAAGGAAAATGCCTGCTGTGTGCAAGGAAACAGGACACACTGAACATTTTTGTAAACTAGGGGGTCCACACTTCATAGCTCTTGTATGCTGAGGTCAGGCATGCCCCAGGCGTCCTTGCATCTTTCTGTTCACCCTCCCATCCTCCTCTTTTCAGAACTCCATGCAACTCACAGAGTTATGCGTGCCCCCTTCCCACTATTATCACAAGGGGTTGTGTGCCTCCCATTTTTAGGTGTCATCCCCCCCCATTCTCACCCCCACGGCAGGGGCTGTTTGCCTATTCTCCCTCCATTGCAATGGCTCTGTAGGTGTCCCCAATCCCCTCTTTCCCCATTGCAGAGGCTGTATGCACCCCATGACAAAACAGGAATTTTCTGTAATATTTTTATGATTCTTGTGTGCCTCAGTTTACTTCTGTACTTTACATTGCTAGCCAGCAGGTGCAAAATAATTCAAAAGCTGCTCTTGGGGCAGAGCAGGAGATGGGAGGTGTTGTGTCATGTAACTGGCTGGTGTGGAACAGATGGGTGTTAAAGGACTGGCTGGAACTGACCCATACCAATGGAGGATGAGCCAAAACACTGGGAGCCCCAAGGACAGAACATGGCACTTGGCAAATTGACAATATAGTCCCTGAAACCATTCAGTAGCTGACTCTCTGCCACCACCTGTCAGGCAGCCACAGGGTCTGGTCTATACTCCAGCCTGTAACCGGTCCCTTTGGAGTAACCCTTTAGTGTGCTAGGCCCTAAGGACCCACACACCCTTCTACAGGGACAGGCCATGGCCTCCTAGAATCCAAAACAGGGGACTTGTCAACACTTAAAATGCTGCAGCTGCACCAGTGTAGTGCTTCAGTGACAGGAGAGGTTCTCCCCTTGCTATAGGTACACCACAGCCTGAGAGGCAGTAGCTATGTGAACGGGAGAATTCTCCCATCAGCCGAGCACTGTCTACATTGGGGGGTTAGGTCAGTTTTACTGCATCGCTTTGGGGTGTGGATTTTTCACACCTTTGAGCAATGTAGTTAGACAACCTAATTTCCTAGTATGTACCAGGTCTGGGCTTCTGTGGCTCACTACACTGAATTCAGCCAAGCCAGACTCCCATGGGAGACTTGTACTATACCCCTTCAGGGTGCAATGCTTTCAGTGAGTATTTCCGGTGACAGCAGGCAGCCTTACCATAATGAGATAATGTATTAGATACCCACCTCCCCCATAATCTGTAAATCCTTACATTAGCCTTTTTACTAAGGCAGAGTTCAACCTGGCTACTGCCAGGCCAGGGATCCCTAGATCCAGGCTCTCATCAAAGCCAACTTGGCTGTCCCTAGCCACAGGTGAGGGCTGCACAGTTTCTTCCAACAGCCAACTCTTATCCCCAAGAGATCGACCCATGAGGAGATCACATATTCCGCCTGCTGGAGATTCCGGTGGATAAGTGTCAATTGTTCAGTTCTTGGGGCTCCTGTTGTCTTGGCGCATCCACCATTGATATGGATCGGGTTTAACCAGTCCTTTAAGGACCCATTCATTCCACCCCAGACAATCATGTGGCAACACCTCACGTCTCCTTCTTTTCCACAAGAGCATCTTTCTAATCCTTTTGCACCCACCGAATAGCAATGCAAAGTACAGTAGGAAACCAAGGCATACAGAGGAATCAAAAATATCACAAAAAATGCCCACTTCATTGTCAAACCCCTCCATTATTTGTCTTCTGTCCATCTGGGAGATACTCAGGGTGTAAGTTATTGGGAGCAGGAACAGAGATGAGATGGAGTAGCACTAGGCAGGAAGGGGTTCATGGGTGCTCACTGTGACGCTGTATAGAATCTGGGGGACACTTTAGGATACTATGAATGCAATTTTACACTATTGGTAATGAGTTATGGCAGATATACCATGTAAGATATCTGCAAAATTATGATTTGCCAGATATGATAATCTTGTTTATATATTTGGATCACCTTTTGTATTATGAGTTATAGATATGTATGCATGTCTGTATTTTAAACTTGGGCTATGCTTCTGGGTGACACCCCCCAGACAGTTTGGAATCAGCATGATGGCCCATTAAGGACCATCTGCTATACAACTGACCCATTGAGAGAAGACAGAGGATACACCTTCTGACTCAGCAAGGCACGCCCAGGCATGCCCATGGACAGAAAAGGCTTCCAAGCCATGTGTTGGGCAGCTTGTGTTTGAAACATTGGAAGCACAGGCCGCATGACAAAATACTATAAAAGACAGCTGCATCTTCTCCATTTTGTCTTCAATCCTGCTTTTTACCTCTGGAAGAACTTTACTACAAACTGAAGCTCCGAATAAAGGACTGAATAACGCATCCAAGCTGTGGATGTATTCCAGAGGGACTTTCAAGCCAGCAAACTCACCAATACTGCTAGGAACCTGATATATGAACTTTAAAGTATTTGTACCTATGTGACTGCTTTACCATCTCTCTTCTTGTTCTGTTTATTATAAAGGACTGGCTGACAGCGCAGTATTTTGGGTAAGATCCAATCCCATACTGACCTGGTGACGTGGCTGACCCTTCAGGGTCAGAAGAACATTTTGTATATGTGAGCATATAACTTCTCACTGTACTGGACCTAGATGCTGATTGGGAGCCAGAGAACTGGAATGCAATAAGGAAATCACAGCCCCCCTTTTATTGTTTTGTTTTTTGCTTCTTGATAGCTGAGGGAGCAGCAGCACAGTTTGTGACTGCTTGGGGAGTTTAACTTCAGTGTTACCCACCAGTCTTGGGAGCATCTGCTCTCCCCTTTGCCACCTGCCCTGACCTTGGCATTTCCAGTGAGGGCTGCACCAGGCACCATGGGTCAGACCCACAACCAGCAGTTTGATCTGTAGGCAATTCCAGAGGTGCTAAAGGATGTGGCTATGCCAAAACAATGGCAGGGACTCCATAGGCCCTACACCCTACATCCCCCCCCCCCCCCCCCCCCCCCGCTTTCAGTTTTCTGGTTTCCCCCAAAGTCACTAGGGTTCTGACCACTGTTGCCTTGATCCGTTCAAAAATTTTGGGGAAATGTTCAACTGTGGCATTCAGGAGTATTGGGTTTGACAGAGAAACGCAGCTGAGCTGAGTATAAGGCTCATAGCTCCCCATGGAGAGGGCCCTAAGGGAGACTAGGCCTGGGGCTTCCAGTTGGCAGAGGGTGCTCAGCTCTCTAGCAAGTATCACCCACCAACAGTCTTCCCAGTACTGGGTCCCACAGAGCTCTGGATCACAGTGCTGGGTTTGGCAAGTGGCACCAGGTCACAAGGAGTCTCCCCTCAGAGTGAAAGCCCCAGTCCCACAAATACCTGCAACTGAGGCTGCTGGGATGGTCAGTCCTGGTCGGAGCGAAGCCCGGCGGCCTGTGGTGGACATGAAGCATCATCATTAGCAGTGAAACATCTGACCCCTTGTGTCAGCTCCCTGTTCTCATGAACACAAAGGTCCCTGCATCCTGCAAGCAAATATACCCACCAGTCCTAGCACACACCCTTCCCAAGAGCTCACCTGCTCTTTGAGTCTTAGGTATTGCAGCTGCTGTCGAAGGCTTGGAACAAGTGGCAGCGATGGAGGCTGCCACCCTCCTGGTTGGTACGGGAAGCCTTCGGGCACGTTTCTAGTGGGAGGGGAAGAGAGGAGACAGTTATTGGGAGCAGAGCCCTGGAGAACAAGAAAATGAAGTGGGTCAAGAAACCACCTTTCACATCTGCCTGTCGCATCTCACCTGTTCGGTTGGAGGCTGATTCTCATCACTAGGCCCTCGTTTGGCCCTCAAGCCAGGCACAGGCAGCTGGGAAAGGGCCTTCCCTGCAAGTGGCACCTGCCATCCATCAGCATTCCCCTTCTGCTCCATGTGGGGACCTCTGGGAAGGAGTAAGGGGGCTTGACCAGTCACATGTTATACAGACACCCCGATGCCTGTGTGTGTGCCCAGAGCAGGGTGAGCGCCCCCCATACACACCCCGTCACACCCCAGCCCCTGCCATGGTGAGACCCTCTGGAGGGGCAGGATCTGGTTGGTGCCCATGAGTGGAGGGCTCACCTGAGACCAAGCAAAATCCTTCCACACAGGGAGGCGGAAGCCAATGGGAGCAGATTTAGCGCCTGTGCCCAAGTCACACTCCCCACTGCAGCACTCCCCCCCCGGTCTGGGCGGAGCGGCTGGGGTCCTGGGCTCTGAAGTGAACCCGTGGGGAGAAGGGGAGACAGGCAGGTGAATGCTAGGGGTGGGGGGGAGGGGAAACAGGAACTTCCCCAACCCCACCCATCTGCACCCCATGGCCCTCCCAGCCCAACCCCAAACACCTGCACCCCATGGCGCTGCCTCCAGCCCCCCCCAAACACCTGCACCCCATGGCGCTGCCTCCGCCCCCCCAAACACCTGCACCCCATGGCGCTGCCTCCGCCCAACCCCCCCACGCGGTGCTTCAGGAACCTGACCGCCCCAGGGCCTCTCTCCTCCCCCCCCGGGAGTCCAGCCCGCGCGCCGCCCCACCGGGAAGCGGGGGGAGGGGGACAGTCCGGGTCCCGCGCGCCTCTCACCAGCTATCGCCTTGGCTGCGCCTCCTCCGACTCCTTGCGACGTTCGAATTCAAACCGCCCGCACTGAGCCGCCGCCCGTTGGCTGCCGCGCATCTCGCGCTCAGCCAATTGGCTGGTCGCTTCCTTACGGCCCCGTTCTCTTCGAGATGCAACCAATCCACTGTTTTCACCTTCTCGATTGGACGGCTCCTCCCGAGCCCCGACCAATCGGCGGCCTCCTCTTACCAACAACCCACACGTGACCCAGTGGAGCTGCCGCTGTGGCCGCGCGCTGCAAGGACGGAGGCTAGTAGAAGGCACACGCCAACCGGCCAACGGCAGTCTGGGGGCGGAGCTAGGGGAGGGGCAGGAGTAGGGCTTAGGGGAGAGAAGGGGAGGGGCAGGAGTCTGGGTGACAGGGGTAGTGGGGGAGGGGCAGAAGTAGGGCTGATGGGGTGAGGGAAGAGTAGGGGTGGCAGGGGAAGTGGGGGGGGCAGAAGTAGGGTTGATGGGGTGAGGGAAGAGTAGGGGTGGCAGGGGTAGTGGGGGAGGGGCAGAAGTAGGGTTGATGGGGAGAAGGGCAGGAGTCTGGGTGACAGGGGCAGTGGGGGAGGGGCAGGAGTCCGGGTGACAGGGGTAGTGGGGGAGGGCAGAAGTAGGGCTGATGGGGTGGGGGAAGAGTAGGGGTGGCAGGGGAAGTGGGGGAGGGGCAGGAGTCTGGGTGACAGGGGTAATGGGGGAGGGGCAGAAGTAGGGCTGATGGGGTGAGGGAAGAGTAGGGGAGGTGGGGGAGGGGCAGAAGTAGGGTTGATGGGGAGAAGGACAGGAGTCCGGGTGACAGGGGCAGTTGAGGGGAGGGGCAGGAGACCGGGTGACAGGGGCAGTTGAGGGGAGGGGCAGGAGTCTGGGTGACAGGGGCAGTGGGGGAGGGGCGGAAGTAGGGCTGATGGGGTGGGGGAAGAGTAGGGGTGGCAGGGGAAGTGGGGGAGGGGCAGGAGTCTGGGTGACAGGGGTAGTGGGGGAGGGGCAGAAGTAGGGCTGATGGGGTGAGGGAAGAGTAGGGGTGGCAGGAGAAGTGGGGGAGGGGCAGGAGTAGGGCTGATGGGGAGAAGGGCAGGAGTCTGGGTGACAGGCAGTTGAGGGGAGGGGCAGGAGTAAGGCTGATGGGGAAGGGAGAGGGGCAGAAGTAGGGATGGCAGGGGCAGTGGGGGAGGGGCAGGAGTCTGGGTGACAGACAGTTGAGGGGAGGGGCAGGAGTCTGGGTGACAGGGGCAGTGGGGGAGGGGCAGGAGTCTGGGTGACAGGGGTAGTGGGGGAGGGGCAGAAGTAGGGCTGATGGGGTGAGGGAAGAGTAGGGGTGACAGGGGTAGTGGGGGAGGGGCAGAAGTAGGGCTGATGGGGTGAGGGAAGAGTAGGGGTGGCAGGGGAAGTGGGGGAGGGGCAGGAGTAGGGCTGATGGGGAGAAGGGCAGGAGTCTGGGTGACAGGCAGTTGAGGGGAGGGGCAGGAGTAAGGCTGATGGGGAAGGGAGAGGGGCAGGAGTAGGGATGGCAGGGGCAGTGGGGAAGGGGCAGGAGTTGGGGTGACAGGGTGGGTGGGAGAAGGGGAGAGGCAGGAATAGGGGTGACAGGGGTGGGGCAGGAGTAGGGGTGATGGGCAGTGGGGGAGGGACAGGAGAAGGGCTGACAGGGCGGAGGGAGGGCAGGAGTAGGGGTGAAAGGGGCAATGGGGGAGGGATAAGAGTAGTGATGACAGGGTGGGGGGAGAAGGGGAGGGGTGAAAGAGGTAGTTGAAGGGACGGGAGGGGCAGGAGTAAGGCTGACAGGATGGGGGGAGAGGCAGGAGCAAGGGGCATTGGAGAGTAATGTGGAGGGGGCAGAAGGGGAGAAGTAGAGGGTGGGGCAGGGGCTGGGGGCAGGAATGACAGAGGAGAGGGTGGATCCTGGAGGGAAGGGGCCTGGAGAAGGGAAAGAGGCAGCTGGAGGGCAGTTAACAGCAGGGCAGGGCAGAGGGTTGCTGAAGGGGATGACAGGGCAGGGAAGAGGATGCACAAAGTTACGGAGGGGGGCAGAATGGGATCATTGGAGGGGGCAGTGGGGAGGGAAGGAGACAGGAGTGACCCCAGGGCTGGTTGCAGAAGGAGACATGGGGCCTTTCCCCTCTATGGGGCGTCATTTCCGCTCTGGCCCAGGGTGGGGACTGGCTGGCTCAGGGCGCTGGGAAAGGAGTCCAGGGCCTGGCTCCTGTAGGTGAAGCTGGACGTGATCCCACCCTGGCTGGCGCAGGGAATTGGGATCGTAAGAGGTGGAAGATCCCCCGCCCCCCCTAGCTGTCTAGTGCTGTGCTCCACTGTCAGTGCAGATCCGGGGGAGGGGGGGTCCTGAGGGGGGTGCCGAGGGCCTGCTCTGCAGGCAGCGCCAGGAGGGGGGCGTTAGGGGGGTCCCCTCCCCCAGCGTCTCTCCGCATCCCCCCTCGTTCCTCCCTGCTCTGGCGGCTGCTGCTGCTGCGTCACTGGGCTCAGCTCTAGGATGGAGCCGCAGAGGGGCCTGCTCTTTAGCCCCTGAGGGCCGGGGCAGCCTCCTCAGCCCTGAGAAGCCCCCCCCTCCCCAGACTGGGGAGGGGAGAGAGCCGGCCCCCACCCTCACAGGAGACTCGGAGACCTGGTAAGGGCAGGAGAGGCTGAGGGAGGGAGCACCCCCTCCCCCACGCAGGGGAGAGAGATGGGCTGCCCAGCTACAGAGAGCCCCTCCATCCTCCCAAAAGGAGACACCCCCAAATCAGACTTCCTTCTTGCCACATCTGAGAGCTCCCACAACTGAGATGCCCTCAGTCTGAGCGAAACCATATCCCAGACCCACCCCAGAGGGCCCTCCTGAATCTGAGGCACCTCCAGATCCCAGACTCACCTCAGAGAAAGCCCCCTAATCTGAGACACTCCAGAGAGGGGCCCCGAATCCAGGACACTCTCAGATCCCAGGGGCCCCTGAATCAGAGACTGCCCCAGAACCATCCCTGAGAGGGCCCCCAGATCCTCCCCAAATCTAAGCCCCCCACTGAGACCCCCCAAATCCAAGATATTTTTACCTCCCAGAGAGGGTCTCTTGAATCCAAGACACCCCCAAGGTCACAGAATCCCCCCAGAGAGCCCCCCCAAATCTGGAACACCCCAAATTTCAGATCCTCCTGAGAGACCCCTCCCAAATCCAAGACCCCCAAGACAGTGCCCCCTGAACCTGGGACACCCCCAGACTCCCCAAAGATGCCCCCCAAATTGAAGATACCCCCAGATCCCAGACATCCCCGGAGAGTCCCTCCTGAATCTGGGACACTCCCAGATTCTAGATCGCCCAGAGAGGGTACCCCACCTCCAAGACATTCCTGGATCCCAGACACTTCGGTATGGACCCCCTGAATTTCAGACCCACAAGACTGGGCTCCTCAGATCTGAGAAACTGTCAGATCCCAGAGCAGGTCCCCTGAATCTGAAACATCCCCAGATCCTCCCAGAGAGGACAAACCAGGATCCCAGACACCGTAGTGTTCGGTCCACCAGATCTGAGATACCACAGAGAGGGGCCCCTGAATTTGGGACACCCCAGATCAGGCCCCTTAGGTCTGAGACACCCCTAGAGAATCCCTCCCTAGTTCTGATCTCCCTCCAAGAAATGACCCCTGGTTCTGAGACATTCCTCACTCTGGAAGACCCCCTAATAAATGGTACCCCAAATCCAAGGCTAGCTCCCCAGATCTATGACCCTCCTCTCACTCAGAATATGCCCCCTTGCTATGTAAAGGAACCCCACAGGAGTGGATGCAGTTGCTGGGAATGAAGAATCCTGGGTTCTGTCCTGAGCTCTGGCAGGTGACTGACCCTCTCCCCTCACATGGCAGATTGGTCACAATGTGATGGCGAGCGAGCTACCTGCTCAGACTTCCCGGGTGACACGCACGAGCTCCCGCCTGACCTCCGGCCCCTGGAAACGCCCAGCTGCCCCGGTCCCTTCTGCGGCTCCCAGCCGGCCCCGCTTCTGGGAGGGGCAGGATGTGCTGGCCCGCTGGACCGATGGCCTTCTCTATCTGGGTACCATCAAGAAGGTGAGTGAAGCCCACACACACACACTAGGGCCGCCTCCTCTGACTGTCCCTGCACTCACTCACCCCTCTCTCCTCTGGCAGGTGGATGCTTCACGGCAGGTTTGCCTGGTGCAGTTTGAGGACAATTCCCAGTTCCTGGTGCTCTGGAAGGACATTAACCCTGGTGAGCACTGGAGTCCTGATGTAGTCTCGCTCTCAGCCCACAGCCCCAGCTCTGCCACCATGCCCCTCACTCCAAGCCCACAGTCCCATGGCTCTCACCCCCCGCAGCTCTGCCAGTGCCCCATAGTCTTGACCCACAGCCCTCTCAGGTCTGCTGATGCCTCTTATTCCCAACCCACTGCTCCTCCCCTTACTACCCCAGCCCTGGGCTCCCTCCACACACAGCTCTACCGGTACTCCTCAATCCTGATTCACAGCCTCCTTCTGTCCTAGGCCTGGGCTTCCCACCCACAGCTTTGCCAGTGCCCCTCACTCACAGCCCTCAGACCCTGCTATCCCAGACCTATGCTTTCTCCATATGCACAGCTCTGCTGGTGCCCCTCAGTCCTGACCTGCAGCCCCCTGCTATCCCAACCTTGGGCTGCCCCCAGCAAGGTATTAATTGGGCAGGTTCCATTCTCTCCCACAGCCGCCGTGCCCGGTGAGGAGCAGATCTGCTGCGTATGTTACTCGGAGTCCGTGAGCCCAGAGAACCAGTTGGTGCGGTGTGAGAAATGTGGGCACAGTAAGTGGTGCTCCCCTCCTCTGCCATCCTCTGGCCATCTTGGGACCCCCTTTCTCCTCTCTCACCAGCTGTCTCCCCTTGCAGCCTACCACCAGGAGTGCCACCTGCCCAGAGTGCTGGATGCGAGCAGCGATGGGGCTGGGGTACTTGGTGCATGGATGTGCCGGCAGTGTGTCTTCGCTGTGGCCACCAAGGTGAGCACGGGACTGGCAGCTGTGGGAGGCCAGACATCATCCCCTTGTGTCCCCAGTGATGCCTTTGATAAAAAGGGGGTGGGGTGTCCTGATTCCTATTGTCCCCCACATAGCAAGTGTCCCCCCCCAGCTCCCGCTCCCCCCAGCAGGTTAGCCTCTCTCATTCCCATCCCCTCATGAGTCCCCTTCCCCCCAGCAGGTGCATCCCTCTGATTCAAGGCCCCCCACCCTCCCAATTCCTGTCCTTCTGTGGATGGATCTGTTTGATTTGTGTCCAGCCTGTCTCACACGCCCTCTCTCTGTTCTCTCATTTGCAGAGGGGTGGTGCGCTCAAGAAAGGCCCCTATGCCAAGGCCATGTTGAGCATGAAGCTGGTGCTGCCCTATCAGTTCAAGGCTCTGGAGTGGGATCCTGCACACCTGACCAATCGGCAGCAGTGTTACTGCTACTGTGGAGGCCCTGGAGAGTAAGTTCCCCTTCTGGTCTTGCAGATTCCTGAGGTCAGCACTTGCCCTTGCATCTGCTTCTTTGTGACGAAGAGCAGGAATCAGGAATGTTCCTGTTCCTGCCAAAGTGGGCGTTTTGAGCAGCAGCATTTCAGATCTAGATTGCAACTAGGCCCCTCAATTTGGATCCTGATAGAGCAGGTAACACCTACCCACTGCTTCTGCCCCAAAGGGATTTCTAACTTCAGAGATAAATTAGCAGGAGTTCTATCTAGCTCCAGCAAGACCATTTGGATTTGGATTTCTAGAGCTAGCTTTGGACTGGGAGGAGGTTCTGGAATTGGAAGAGGTTTCTAGAGCAGGCTTCACACAGGGAGGTCAATTTCGAGAGCAGGTGTTGGAGCCAGAGATTTCTAGAGCTAGCTCAGAACAAGGAGCATGGTTTCTAGAAGTGGTCTTGTGGTTGAATGAGGTCTCCACAGCAAAGTCCATGGTGGGGAGTGGGGGTTAAATATGTGAGGAACTTTTTTCTATGACCAGTTCTGGTTTGGGAGGATGGTACTGAAGTGAGCTCTGAACTAGTGGGTTTCTAGATTGGGTTCTGAAGTTAGATACAGTTTCTAGAAAAGAGTCTGGAGTGCTTTCTGGAATTGGATTTTTCTGGCATGGGAGTAGCACAGTGTTTATAAAGTCAGGTCAGGTTTTCACAGGTCCCTGAAGCAGCTTGTGTTGGGGTAGGCTCTTTTCTCCAGCCAGGCTGGATGGTCCTTGTAAAACAAATTCCCCAAACAGCTTCCAGCATGAGATTTTTCCAGTACAAGTTCCAGATTGAGTGGCTGTAGACTGGGATGAAGTTTCTGCAGTGAGTTGTGTGGTGGAGGGGGAGGTTTCTACAGCAGTTTGCACCAAGGGAGAGAGATTTTTCTAGGCTGGATGAGATGGGGTTTCTGGACTAGAAGGTAGGTTTCTGGCAGGGTTTTGGAGCTGTTCTCCGGCTCCACTCCAGCTCCAGGCAAAAACCTGCAGCTCCGCTGCTCCGGAGCTGCTCCAGCTCTGGGCTCTGTTCCAAAGCCCTGGTTTCTGGAGCTGCTCATGGGGTGGAGAGGAGTGCATTTCTAGAGCTGGGTGGTGCCTGGAGTGGGTCAGCAAATGCCCCAGGTGAACTCCTTTCTCTCTCCAGTTGGGAGGGTGCTGGGCCCCTGGCAGGCTGCCCCTCAGTCATGTGCTCACTCAGCCTCCCTCTCTCCCCCAGGTGGAACCTGAAGATGTTGCAGTGCTGCAGCTGTGCCCAGTGGTTCCATGAGGCATGTACCCAGTGTCTGAGCAAGCCACTGCTTTATGGAGACAGGTGAGGGGGCATGGAGGGACTGGGGAGGGAAGTGAGATCCACCCCACTACCTGTGGATATAGGTGAGGGGACAAGAGGGAGATTCAGGGGTGGGGAGGCAAGATCCTCTCACTCCCCTACACAGACAGGTGCGGGCACATGCGGGGAGAGGTCCCTGAGATCCAGGATTAATTCTCCCCTCACACACCTCGGGTCTCTTCCAGATTTTATGTCTTCGAGTGCTGTGTCTGCACTGGGGGCCCTGAGAGCGTACGGAGACTTCCCCTGAGATGGTGAGTCTGGTTCCCCCCCTCCACATCTCCAGTACATGTCCCCACCATGCCAGCACTGACCCTTCCCCCTCTCCCCACAGGGTGGACGTGGCCCATCTCATTCTCTATCACCTTAGCATCTGCTGCAAAAAGAAATACTTTGACTTTGAGCGGGAGATTCTGCCGTTTGCCAGCGAGAACTGGGACAACCTGCTGCTAGGAGAGGTGGGCTGGGTGTGGGAAGGGGGCTGCAGGGAGAGTGGACTATGAGGGGTGGGGGGAGAGGAAACAGGGCTAGAAGGAGCAGGGGGAAGTGGTGGGGAATGGGGCTGCAGGAATGGGGAGCAGGGGGAAGGGGACGGGGACAGGGCTGGGGTAGAGAGATGAGCAAGGAGTGGGAGAGAAGGGAGAGAGAGGAAGGTTGGGGACCTGGGTGAGAGGTACCCAGGGAGAGGGTGGAATGGGGTGGGAGGGACTCCAAGGGTTGGCTGGGAGCTGGCTGGGTGGATATGCTGTGGGAGAAGTGGAGAAGTCAGGAGGCAATGGAGGGTCTCTGGACCATGGCCCTCACTGATCCCTCATCCATTCTCATTTGGTCCTTGCAGCTCTCGGATACACCCAAGAGGGATCGGTACAGCCAATTGCTGAGTGCCCTGAGCAGCCACAAAGACAGGTGGGAGGAGCTTTTGTAACACTCTGCTCTGCCTATGTAGCCCCTGCTTCCACACGCCTGCCATGCTCCGCCACTGCCTCTCGCTCACCTGGAACTACATTGGCCCTCACACGTGCTGCCACGTCCTCGCACCCACGCTGAATCACACTCTGCCATGCCCTGGCATCCACCTGGACCCACGGCAGCCCTTGCATGTGCTGCCACTCCCTTGCACCCTCACTGAATTGCATTGCCCCCTCACACACACAATGGCCCTCACATGCTCCACCATGTCCTCGCACCCACTCCCAGTTGCACCAGCTCTTGCATGCCCCTCCGCACACTTCCACCCACCTGGAACCACGCTAGCTGATGCACACTCTGCCACGCCCTCGCACCCACCTGAAACTACACTTGTCTTCACGGGCTCTCACACCCGCTCAGTCATGCAGGCTCTTGGACACCCCTGCATTGCCGCTACTGATGCTTTTGCCTGGGAGCTGTTTGCCCTGCAGATCTGAGTCTGGTCTCTCTTCTTCTCCAGGTTTATTTCAGGGAAGGAGATCAAGAAGCGGAAGGGTCTCTTTGGGCTCCACATACGAGTGCCACCTCCTGCACCTCAGTGCCCTGGGGGCCATGGTGGCTCCACGGCTCAGCAACCCCAGGGGCAGCCCCCACTTACTGACAGCAGGTGAGCAGCCTCAGCTGTCCCAACTCCTCCTGCCCCACACATTCAGCCACCATCCCAGGGCTCCAGCAAGGGGTTAGGGTGAAAAGGGCAGCATAGGGGTGGAGATACAGGGGAGAGGGCATGGTGGGTGGGAGTGCAGGGACACCACTGAGGTGATGTGATGGGGGACTGAGGGAGAGGACATTGGGAGCTCCCTCCCCGCATTCCCCCTGGGGAAGTTCTGTGGGGACCAGGTTAGGTCCGCAGCAGCAGATACAGTATTGTCAGGAGGGGGCACAGGGCCTGGGCAGGTCTTTCTACCTTGCCTCCCGTTCCTATCAGGGGTCACTGACCCAGCCCCCTTGGGCTCCCAGTGGAGCAGGCGCGGCCCCCTGCGTGCTGTGCAGATAAGGAGGGTCTCTTACAGCTTCCTTTCAGGGCAGGGCAGCAGTGGGGCAGGGCGCCGGAGGCCACGGAGGCGCAAGGTCCCCCCAGAACCCACAGACACCATGGAGCTGAGGAGCAGCAGGGAGAAGTGGCAGCTGGACAGAGCCCTCACCCAGGTATGCCACAGCCTCCCGCATTGCCCCAGGAGCCCCCTCCGCCCTGTGCTTTGGGGACCCTCCCAGGGCACCCCACTGATTGTCCATCCTTGCAGGAGGTGGTGGAGACCCCCGTCAGTGCTAGCCAGACATACTGTGGCTACAGCGGCACCTCCAGCACCTACAACTTCCGCCGCACTGACGCCCGCTGCCTGGAGAGGTGAGGAGGGACCAGCAGGGTGGGGGTGCCGCCTTGCCCAGCCCTCCATTCACCCCATTTCTCATTCTTTCTTGCCCACAGTGCTCCCATCAGGATGTTTGCCTCCTTCCACCCATCCGCCAACACTGCCCGGACCCTGAGGTGAGGGGAGGCAGGGACAGGGGCAGGTCCCAGGGCATTACCTTCTCCGGAGCCTGTGATGCAGTGGGACAAGTACACTTTCGGTAGAGCAGCCCCTCTCTCCTAGAGGCAGCTCAGAGGCCAGTTTCTAGGGCAGGCCCCCAAGGGATGGTATCTACTCTAAAGCAAGGAATGGGACATTCTAGAACGAGGGCTGTTTTCTCTACGGCAGACTGGGTTGTTAAGTGGTTCTAGAGCAGGCTGAGGGCAGAGAGGGACCATTCCAGAATTGATTCTGGCTGGGAGGGAAAGGAGTTCTAAAACTGGTTCGGGCCAGGATGGGGGAAGCTCCACCCAACGTTAGGGCTTTGCAGGTACTTTCTGGAGCAGGCCCTGGGCTGGGACTGGGGGGGAGGGGGGGAGAAGCATTTCATGGTGCAGGCTCCCCTGATCCACCTTGTTTTATAACAGGAGCACCACTGCCAGCCCGGACCCCCGCGAAGCACCTGCACCAGAGAGCGAGAGCCCTGAGCATCCCCCTACCCACACTCCACTGCCCCACGCAAACTACCCAGCCCCCAGCACCAAGCACCAGGCTGAGACCCTGGCCTCCCCTTCCTCCTCCAGCGCTCTGTGCCCGGGCCCTGCCCCCACCAGCAGCAGCTACTTTGGAGCCATGGGGCGCCTGGCTCGTGGGGAGGCTGTCCGCATCCTGGCCCGCAGGGTCACCCTCGATGGCACTGTCCAATACCTGGTGGAATGGGGTGGAGGGGGCATGTTCTGAGGGGGAGGGGAAGTGCCAGAGATACACCCCCTCTATTGGGGCTGCAGAGAGTTGTCAGCCTTTCTTCTCTCCCCCCCCCGCCCACATACACACTGAGCAAGTGCAACTCCCAGGACAGAGTGCAGTGTCAGGGATTTGTCCCTCTCTGACAGCAGTGGGGATTGTACTGGGGGAGGGGGGGGGCTCTCACCCTCAGCTTGGATATAAGGCAGGAATTGCCTAGTCCTGCTCAAAGAAGGGCCCTAGGGTGGATGGTGGGGGGCATTCCCCACTCCCACCGGGCAAATGCTTCATTGTATTCAAAGGGTTTATTTTCTTGTTGCATTTTTATTATTCTGTAAAAATTCTATTTAATGAAGTGCAATGGGGGGGGAGGACAGAGCTTGGGGCACCCTGCCACAATGGGGCTGTCCAAGGCAGAATGGGGGCACAGGAATGGGAGGTGGCAGCTCCCCAAGGCCTGGGAGGAGAGGGGTGCCCCCCAGCACAGTCATCCATCCTGCTTGTAACCTGCTGTACAGACGGCATATGTTCCCCTCCCCCCAGGCCAGCTGTGCCCTCTCCCCCATCCCTGTGTGCTGATGCTGTGGTCACCATCGCCATTCTGACTGTACAAACTGACACCTGCAATAAAAAGCTTGCTGCAGACTCAGTCTGGTCATTAGAGGGAGGGCACCACCGGCTGCTGTGGCGCAGGAAGGGCTAAAACCCAGGAGGCCAGCCTCCACCCCCACACCTCCATGCCCCCCCCCGAGCCAGAAAGGAACCCAGGAGTCCTGGCTCGCAGGCGCCATCTTGCTCCCCCCGTACACCAGGGATGTGCGTGCTGTGAATGAGGAGCCAACCTTGGTGCGTTGGGGGCAGTTTATTGGCTGCAGGTTCCCCCCGCCCCGCAAAAAAAAAAAATTCCATGGGGTGAGTCCTGTTCCTGTGGTGTCTCCGTACAGGGGGATTGAAGCAGGGTAGGGGCAGATGGTCCCCTGCTGTGGGGTATGGGGTCTCACTCTGGCACAGTCTCCCCAACCCACTGCAGATATGGTGCGTTTCCCTGCTGGATGGGAAGTGCAATCACCTCTGCTACTTCGTATGGGTGCACCGACCTGTAGGGAGATGGGGGAAGTCAGAGGGGGTGGAGCAGGCAAGGATTCCCCAGTAACTCCCCCCAGGGACTCACCACTCTGCCCCTGCCACCCCCACCCCCCCAGAGACTCATGTCCTCTCCCCGCCCCCAGCAACCCTCCTGCCACACACACTCAGCCTTCTCTCGAGACTCCACCCCCCCCACCCCAAAAATTCCCTAGGCCCATCCCCACCAGCAGGCTCCCACAGGGTGGAGAAGGAGACAGAAGGACAATGGACTGACCGGACAAAATCGGTCAGCGCTGGGATCCGGGAACTCCGGGTTTTGATCATCTGGGGAGAGACAGATGGTGAAAGGTGGGGGGTTTCCATTAGCTGCTCCTCCCCCCCCCCCCAACATGCAGGGCGGAGCCCGGGGTTCTAGAGCCTCCCCATTGCCTACACAGGCAGGGGATTTATGCCCCATCCCACAGAGACCCTCCCCACATGATCCCTCACCAACAGCACCTCCCTGTCCTCTTCGATCTTCCCCTTCCACTCGTATCTGAAAGAAACCAGCAGGGGGAGCTGGTGAGAGGGATACACAGAGAAAGCCTGCCCCAGTCAGCAAGGCCAGGCCACTCCCCCATCCCAATTCCAGGCCCAATGCAGTGACCATAGAGCCCGGGGACTTGGCTCCTGCACTCACATGGATGTGATCTGAGGCATGATGTTGACACAGGCAGCCAGGTGCTTCTCTACCATCACCCTGCTCAGGACAAAAATACATATCAGTGTCCTCCATGCTCAAAAGTCCCCCACTCCCACCCCAGAGTTGGGATAGAACCCAGGAGTCCTGGCTCCCACCCCCCTGCTCTAACCCACCAGCCCCCACTCCCCCCCCAGAGTTGGGATAGAACCCAGGAGTCCTGGCTCCCAGCCCCCTGCTCTAACCCACCAGCCCCCACTCCCCTCCCAGAGCTGGGGAGAGAACCCAGGAGTCCTGGCTCCCAGCCCCCCTGCTCTAACCCACCAGCCCCCACTTCCCTCCCAGAGCCGGGGATAGAGCCCAGCTCCACCTTGCAATCTCCTTGCCCACTTTTTCATTGGGGCAGGTGACGAAGGCAGCTGACAGGCTCCCTGGGGTATAGGCTTCAGCCGCCATGGAGAAGAGACGCTGATACACGGTTCGGAGCAGTAGCACCATCAACAGGGACAGCAACAGCACCTATGGCCAAGAGACAGTGAGAGTAAGGGCCAGACCTGGGGGACTGCAGGGACTTGGGTGGGGGTCTCGCTGAGGGCACCCTCCCCTCGCAGTCAGTACTGGCCCCAGGTTGGCACTAGGAGGTGTGTTACTGCGTCGCCAGTGTAGACAGCCGCTGAACCCCCCGAGAGGCGGATGCATCTCAGCGCCGGGCGAGGCATAGCCCCATAGGTGGTCGGCAGCAGTCAGGCTTTTACTCACGTAGCAGGCAGCTTTCATCGGCGCGTGTCGCTGCTACCGCCCCTGCGGGACTCCGCCCAAGGGACTGGGACCAGCCCTGCAAGGGCAAACAGCCAACTGAGCCGGCTCCCCTGCCCCGCTCCCCTAGGGCCAGGCCGCCCTGCGAGGGGAGAGCAGCCCCCGCAAGGCCTGGGGCAGCGGGGCACTGCGCTGGCGCGAACCCAGGCTGCACCTCCTACCTGCCCGCGCGGCTCTGCTGCTGCAATCGGTGCTGGACCCGCCCCTCCCCCTTCACGTGACCCAGGACAGCAGCATGCTGCTGCCGCAAACCCGCCCCCTTGAGTCACGCGACTATGTCCCGCCCCCCTCACCATGTGCCTCCGCTCTCCTATAGCATCAGGGAGGATCCGTCCCCGGACGGGGTCTCTTAATCCCAACTGCTTCCCCCTGTTCTCCCAGCATCCCCTTGTTCTCCCCCAGTGCCCCTCAATCCTGACTGCAGCCCCCTGCTCTCCCAGCCCTGGGCTCCCTCAATAGCTCCCCCAGTGCCCCTCAATCCTGACTGCAACCCCCTGTTCTCCCAGCATCCCCCTGGGCTCCCTCAATAGCTCCCCCAGTGCTCCTCAATCCTGACTGCAGACCCCTGCTCTCCCAGCCCTGGGCTCCCTCAATAGCTCTCCCAGTGCCCCTCAATCCTGACTGCAGACCCCTGCTCTCCCAGCCCTGGGTTCCCCTGATAGCTCTCCCAGTGCCCCTCAATCCTGACTGCAGACCCCTGCTCTCCCAGCCCTGGGCTCCCTCAATAGCTCCCCCAGTGCCCCTCAATCCTGACTGCAGACCCCTGCTCTCCCAGCCCTGGGCTCCCTCAATAGCTCCCCCAGTGCCCCTCAATCCTGACTGCATCCCCCTGTTCTCCCAGCCCTGGGCTCCCTCAATAGCTCCCCCAGTGCTCCTCAATCCTGACTGCAGACCCCTGCTCTCCCAAACCCTGGGTTCCCTCCTGCTGCAGCTCTGCCAGTGCCCCTCACTCCTGACCCACAGCCTCCTGCTACCCAGTCCTGCACCCCTCCCCCCAGCTCTGTCAGTGTCCCTCAATCCGGACATGCAGCCCTCTCACTATTCCCTAATTAAATAGTTTTTCCTCTCAGTTCCAGGGGCTGGATGCTTAAGTGATCAGGGAACTCCCAGCTGGGCCATTGCTAAGTGGAGAGAGAGCAGTGACCCAGGTCCAGCTGCTGTTCCACTTGTCCTGGATCCAAGCCCACCCTACTCTATCCATCCCACTAGATCCCACTCCAAACCAAACTGGGACAGTCTCCAGGTTCCTGACCCCATCCCCTTGCTATAATGCTACTTCCCCTGACACCACATCCAGCACCCCAGCCCTGGGAAGTCCTGATCCCTGCCCCTCACACCAGATCTAGCACCCCCACCCCCTCAGCACTCCAGAGACACACCCTGCCAGTGCTCCAGCTCTCCTTGATAGGGGTCCAAGCTGTTACATTTTGGGAAGGACTTGTGGCAGGGTAAGCTCATCCCCATAGCATCTCCTTATGGGGCACCAGGCCACATCCCACAGGTTTGTGGTTAACAGTGCCCAGGGTCTGCCCCTCCCCAGAGGCTGCTTGGAGCTGGGATGGGAACGGGAACCCCTGTGTCCGGGCACGGCCTGCCCCCAGCATCAGGGTGAGGGGCCAGAATGAGCTGCTGCAGGGGGATGAGTCTAGGGCTCATTAGCAACATACCCATCCAAACACAGACACTCCTAGTACACAACACAACCCTAGTGCCCCCTAAATCACCAAAGGACACATCCAAACAGGGGCTGGGGGAGGAACAATTGTACCAGGGCCTGAGCTCAGGAGGCCCACCCAAAAAAACCCATCTGTAACTGGGATGTTACATAGGGGAGATTCGCCCTTGTTATGTTGTATGTAAGCCTATGTGAGTCTTACTGTTTTGCACGAATGCTGTGTGTGCCTCAGTTTCCCTGTCTATTATGTCTAGGTGGTGGGAATAAGCTTGTGTGACTTTTGCAGCAGTTGCTCCTGCATGGATGCTATGGCCACCCCTTCGTAACCTGAGACCCAGGAGAGGGGGATGCGAGACAAAGGCCGGAGGAGGAGCGGGGCCAGGCAGCTGGAAGTGAGTCAGTCTCGGCTGGCTTGGGGCGCAGCGGGAGGACCAGAGCTCTGGCTCTGGGCTCCCCTCCCACCAAGATGGACTTGGCTGAAAGTCACTTATTTCTCTGCTGACAAGTTCTGTTCTACACTGTGATCCTGTCGACTAATAAACCTTCTGTTTTACCGGATGGCTGAGAGTCACTGCTGACTGTGGAGCTGGGGTGCAGGACCCTCTGGCTCCCCCAAGAGCCCCGCCCGGGTGGACTCGCTGTGGGAAGAGCACGGAGGGGCAGGGGATGCTGAATGCTCTGAGGTCAGACCCAGGAAGGTCAAAGCTGTGTAAGCTTCTTGCCCTGGAGACATGCTCAGAGAAAACAACGAGGAGTCCTTGTGGCATCTTAGAGACTAACAAATTTATTTGGGCATAAGCTTTCATGGGCTAAAACCCACTTCATCAGATGCATGGAGTGAAAAATACAGTAAGCAGTATAAATATTACAGCACATGAAAAGATGTGAGTTGCCTTACCAAGTGGGGGGTCAGTGCTAACGAGGCCAATTCAATTAAGGTGGAAGTGGCCTATTCTCAACAGTTGACAAGAAGGGGGTGAATATCAAGGGAAGGAAAATTACTTTTGTAGTGCTAACGAGGCCAATGCAATCAAGGCGGATGTCGCCTATTTCCAACAGTTGACAAGAAGGTGTGAGTATCAGCAGGGAGAAAATTACATTTTTTAGTGACCCATCCACTCCCAGTCTTTATTCAGGCTTAATTTGATGGCGTCCAGTTTGCAAATTAATTCCAGTTCTGCGGTTTCTTGTTGGAGTCTGTATTTGAAGTTTTTTTGTTTAAGAATTGCCCCTTTTAAGTCTGTTATTGAGTGTCCAGGGAGATTGAAGTGTTCTCCTACTGGTTTTTGAATGTTATAATTCTTGATGTCTGATTTATGTCCATTTATTCTTTTGCGTAGAGACTGTCCGGTTTGGCCAATGTACATGGCAGAGGGGCATTGCTGGCACATGATGGCATATATCACATTGGTAGATGTGCAGGTGAACGAGCCCCTGATGGTGTAGCTCAATGGTTCTCAAACTTTTGTACTGGTGACCCCTTTCACATAGCAAGCCTCTGCGTGCGACCCCCCCCCCTTATAAATTAAAAACACTTTTAAATATATTTAATACCATCATAAATGCTGGAGGCAAAGCAGGGTTTGGGGTGGAGGCCGACAGCTTGTGACCCCACATGTAATAACCTCACGACCCCCTGTGGGGTCCCAACCCCCAGTTTGAGAACCCCTGGTGTAGCTGATGTGGTTAGCTCCTATGATGGTGTCCCTTGAATAGATATGGAGACGGAGTTGGCAACGGGCTTTGTTGCAAGGATAGGTTTCTGGGTTAGTGTTTTTGTTGTGTGGTGTGTAGTTGCTGGTGAGTATTTGCTTCAGGTTGGGGGGGTTGTCTGTAAGTGAGGACTGGCCTATCTCCCAAGGTCTGTGAGAGTGAGGGATCGTCCTTCAGGATAGGTTGTAGATCCTTGATGATGCGCTGGAGAGGTTTTAGTTGCGGGCTGTAGGTGACGGCTAGTGACGTTCTGTTACTTTCTTTGTTGGGCCTGTCCTGTAGTAGGTGACTTCTGGGTACCCTTCTGGCTCTGTCAATCTGTTTCTTCACTTCACCAGGTGGGTACTGTACTTTTAAGAACACTTGGTAGAGATCCTGTTGGTGTTTGTCTCTGTCTGAGGGATTGGAGCAAATGCGGTTGTATCTTAGAGCTTGGCTGTAGACAATGGATTGTGTGATGTGGTCTGGATGAAAGCTGGAGGCGTGTAAGTAAGTATAACCTCTAAGTATATCCTCTAAGGATAGAACCAGAAGCAATGGGTTTAAACTGCAGCAAGGGAGTGTCACGGAGTATTGGGGGACTCAGGGCCCTGCACCCCCGGCTTCCTGCGATTCACCATGACTCTCAGCCAGCCAGTAAAGCAGAAGGTTTATTTGGATGACAGGAATACAGTCCAAGACAGGTCTTGCAGGCATAGACAACAGGGACCCCCTCAGTTAGGTCCATCTTGGGGTCCCCGGGCATCCCAGCCCAGCCCCCCTTGGGAGGTCAGAGCCATCTCTGCCCCCCAGCCCTCTCTCCCTGCCTGCTTCCAGCACTCTGCCTTCAGCGACCCCTCCCACAGCCTTTGTTCAGTTTCCCGGGCTAAGGAGTCGCCTCCCCTTCAACCCCTTCCTGGGTTCTCATGTTACACACTCAGGTATGCGCCCTCGGGCAGATCCCATCCTGCAATGCAGACCATCCTAGTCACACTCCCCTGTCAGCATTCACAGACCACAGTGAGAACAGGCCCAGTTCGTCACATCTCTCCCCCCTTCGAGACCGAACTGAGCAGGGTCACTTTAGCCAGTGACCTGGGGAAGTTCGAACCTACCCCCGTTCCCATGGATGCCCCCGCATCCCTCCCATTCCTTGGTGAGAATTACACCAGGCCCCTCCAGTTTCACGCCCCCCCTTAGGTCGGGGGTGCTTGATGGCACTCGCAGTTCGCATGTGGGAAGGTTTATGCGGCCTGCGCCCTTTTTCCACCCCCATACCTCTGGGGTTCCAACTGGGCTGTGGTCTTCTCCCAGCGCTCCAGTCTGGAGGTCTGTGCTTTGGGCTCTCTTGGTTCAGAGCCGCCCTTTTAACCTTGGCCACCCTCTGGAAAGGATCCTTATTGCTGGGCAAGGGTCCTAAAGCTGTTTTCCCCTTGTCCCGGGCCTTCCTCCCCCTCTGACAGGGGTCACAGGATCCGCAGTACTGTCGGACAGTAACAAAGACCCCAGGCCAGTAAAAGCTCCGTAGCAGCCTCTGCTGGGTACGCCAGGTTCCCTGGTGCCCTGCGAGGGGAATGTCATGGGCCCGGCACAGCAGCTGGCGGCGATACTTCTGGGGTACCACCAGCTGCCTCCTGATCCCCCCTGACTCCATTTTCCCTGGGGGAGCCCATTCTCGGTACAGGAACCCCTTCTCCCACAGGAACCTTTTCCGGCCACCTCGTCCCATGGTCTGTACCGCATTGAGGTCGGCCAGGTCCCTTATCTTCCGCAAGGAGGGATCTCTCTGCAACTCGGCCTGGAACTCAGCAGCTGGGACAGGGATGGCCACCTGCTCTTTCTCGCCCGCTGGGTCCGAAGCTGCAGCCTCCCTGAGCCGCGTCCCTGGGCGTTCCCTCCCCACCAGCTTAGGGTCCCGCGCCTCAGGCAAAGCACCCCCCCCAAGGCCAGGGGGCAGTGCCCCTTGCCGGCTCTGACCGCGGGTCACAACTAAGGCGGTCTGGGGGCTGCTTGGCCAGTCCTCTAGGTCCCCCCCCATCAACACCTCGGTGGGCAAATGGTGGTGCACTCCCACATCCTTGGGGCCCTCCTTGGCCCCCCATTTCAGGTGTACCCTCGCTACGGGAACCTTGAATGGGGTCCCGCCCACCCCGGTCAGGGTCAGGAAGGTGTTGGGCACCACCCGATCTGGGGCCACCACCTCGGGCCGGGCCAGTGTCACCTCTGCGCCCGTGTCCCAGTAACCATAAACTTTCTTCCCCTCCACCTCCAGGGGAACAAGGCACTCGCTCCGCAGGGACAGCCCCGCGCCAACCCTGTAAACGGAGAACTTTGAATCCGGAGCATCTGGCCCCCCAGAGAAGCTGGCCTGGGGCTCTCCTCCCTCCTTAGCAGGTGGTACTCTGCCAGCCCCCCTTCCCTGGGAATGCTGCCTCTCGCCGGGCTGGGTCTCTACCCAGTCAACCCTCTGTGGGTTCGGCCTGCTCAGTCTGTCCCTGAGCCTGGGGCACTGGGCCCGTATGTGGCCCTTTTGGCCACAGTGGTAGCAGCCCATGTCCCATGGGTCCCCTTGAGTGGGTCGGATGGTCCTGATGCCGGATGTTCCCCTCTGATGGGGTTTTTCTGTATTTTCCCACGGGGAGGTCCCATGGTGACTCTCTCTCTGCGTTGTGGTGGGATTGCTCCTTTGGGACTCCTCCCTTTTATCTCCTGACCGGCTCTTTACGAACTCATCGGCCAGCCGGCCTGCCTGTCGCGGGTTCTCTGGCTTTCTGTCCACCAACCACAGCCTCAGGTCAGATGGGCACCGCTCATACAGTTGCTCCAGTACCAGCAGTTTGACCAGGTCCTCCTTCGTCTGGGCCCCATCAGCCCACTTGCTGGCGTATCCTTCCATGCGGGCGGCTAGTTGCAGATATGAGATCTCAGGGGTTTTATCCTGATTCCGGAACCTTTCCCGGTACATCTCAGGAGTCAGCCCAAACTCCCGTAGCAGGGCCTTTTTGAATAGCTCGTAGTCCCCTTTCTCTGCCTCTTCCAGTTGGCGGTACAATGCCACGGCTTTGGGGTCCAGTAAGGGGGTAAGGACCCGGAGTCTGTCCGCGGGATCAACCTGGTGCAGCTCGCAGGCCGTCTCAAAGGCCTCCAGGAAGTCATCCATGTCCTCCCCCTCCTTGTATGGGGCCATGATGCACTTATCAAAGCTCCGTGCAGTCCTGGGTCCCCCCTCACTCACCGCAGCCGGGGGTTCGCTGCCCCTCAGTCTCGCCAGTTCCAGTTCACGCTGATGCTGTCTCTCATTCTCCTGTCTCTGTCTCTCTTTCTCCTCCAGTTCATGCTGTCTCTGTCTCTCTTCACGCTGATGCTGTCTCTCTTTCTCCTCCCGTTCATGCTGACGCTGTCTCTCTTCATGCTGTCTCTGTTGTTCACGATCCTCCAGCTCCCTCAGTTTTAGCTCTTTCTCCCATTCCAGCCAATTCCGCTCCCCGGATGCCGAACGCCGCCGGGAGGATCCTCTGCTGGCCGGCGAGCTTCGCCGGGGGGACCCCCTGCTGGCCGGGGGGGTCACGGCGCCCTCGGTATTTGCTGGGCTCCTCCCCACCCTTCCCCTAGGCATAGGAAGGAGGGGTCTCGGGAAGCCCTCAGCAGCCGGCTGACCACTCCCAGCTGGGACAGACACTGGTGCCTGCGCTGCATTTGCCAGGCTGCTTCCCTGAGACACAGGGATCAGTTCATTCGCGCGATCTTCCGCCTCCAGCTGGGCAATGAGCTGTTCTTTGGTGAGCCTCCCAATGCGCAGCCGCCTCTGCTTGCACAGCTCCACCAGGTCGCTCTTAAGCCGCTTGGCATACATCTTCCTGCTGGCCACTCACCGGCCTGTGTGCTCACAGCTCCCCACAGTTCCCAGGGGGCCCCCTAGTGTGCCAGCCCTTCTCGAGGTCACCGCCTCTCTGCCAGGGTCGAGCTGCAGACTCCTCCGCCCCTGGGACCACTCGCTGCGATCCCCCCGGGGGACCCTGTTACTGCAAAAGTCCTTCTCGCTGGTCACACACTCCCAGGGGTAATAACCGTCTCTCTCTCACTCTTCAGCACGCCTGGTCCCCGTCAATCCCCCTTCGTTTTACTGCTCCCCAGTCACTTACTGCAGGAAGCGCCGTCCACGGGGTGCAGTAGATCCCACCGCTGCCACCAGTTGTCACGGAGTATTGGGGGACTCAGGGCCCTGCACCCCCGGCTTCCTGCGATTCACCATGACTCTCAGCCAGCCAGTAAAGCAGAAGGTTTATTTGGATGACAGGAATACAGTCCAAGACAGGTCTTGCAGGCATAGACAACAGGGACCCCCTCAGTTAGGTCCATCTTGGGGTCCCCGGGCATCCCAGCCCAGCCCCCCTTGGGAGGTCAGAGCCATCTCTGCCCCCCAGCCCTCTCTCCCTGCCTGCTTCCAGCACTCTGCCTTCAGCGACCCCTCCCACAGCCTTTGTTCAGTTTCCCGGGCTAAGGAGTCGCCTCCCCTTCAACCCCTTCCTGGGTTCTCATGTTACACACTCAGGTATGCGCCCTCGGGCAGATCCCATCCTGCAATGCAGACCATCCTAGTCACACTCCCCTGTCAGCATTCACAGACCACAGTGAGAACAGGCCCAGTTCGTCACAGGGAGGTCTAGGTTGGACATTAGGAAAAAGTTCCTAACTGTCAGGGTGGTTAAACACTGGAATAAATTGCCTAGGGAGGTTATGGAATCTCCATCTCTGGAGATATTTAAGAGTAGGTTAGATAAATGTCTATCAGGGATGGTCTAGACGGTATTTGGTCCTGCCATGCGGGCAGGGGACTGGACTTGATGACCTCTCGAGGTCCCTTCCAGTCCTCGCATGATACTCTTATCGATAAACTAGACAAATACAATTTAGATGGGGCTACTATAAGGTGGGTGCATAACTGGCTGGATAACCGTACTCAGAGAGTTGTTATTAATGGTTCCCAATCCTGCTGGAAAGGCATAACGAGTGGGGTACCGCATGGGTCTGTTTTGGGACCGGCGCTGTTCAATATCTTCATCAACGACTTAGATATTGGCATAGAAAGTACGCTTATTAAGTTTGCGGATGATACCAAACTGGGAGGGATTGCAACTGCTTTGGAGGACAGAATCTATGAATCTATGAATAACGGTCAGTAGGTTTCCGGTATAGGGTGGTGTTTATGTGACCATCGCTTATATGCACTGTAGTGTCCAGGAAGTGGATCTCTTGTGTGGACTGGTCCAGGCTGAGGTTGATGGTGGGGTGGAAATTGTTGAAATCCTGGTGGAATTCCTCAAGGGCTTCTTTTCCATGGGTCCAGATGATGAAGATGTCATCAATGTAGCGCAAGTAGAGTAGGGGCGTTAGGGGACGAGAGCTGAGGAAGCGTTATTCTAAGTCAGCCATAAAAATGTTGGCATACTGTGGGGCCATGCAGGTACCTATAGCAGTCCCGTTGAAGGTATGCTCAGAGAGAGGAACAGGAGTACTTGTGGCACCTTAGAGAGAGGAGGCTCCCCCAGAGTCCTGACTGGCTTCATACCAAGTAGTTCCAGAGCATTGCCCCAGTGAGGGTGGGGCCCCAGTGAACATGATATGCCAGGGTCCCAAATTTCTCTTGATGGGTCTCTCTTAATCCACAACATTTCCCTAATGCCTAACACACAATGCACATCCCTGAATACACACCGTGCCCCTAACATATGACACAATACCCACCCCAATGCACCTTCCTTAACACACATCCCACTACTCTGAATATGACCTAACACACACAAATAATATGCAACACACTCTAATCCCCTATCACACAACGCAATATGCTCCCAATGCACTCAAACACACCAACACAAAATATGCTCCTCTAATATCTCCTAACACACACAGCCCAATGCACCATACTTCACCCCAACACACAATCCTGCCCTGTGTATGCACATCCCTAAAACGTGCCCACACGCCAAGCCAGTATTGGACACAGACAGCTCTGTGCAGACAGCAAACTCCTCCACAATAATCTACCCCACCTCATGCGCTCACAAACGTGCACACTTACCCTGCACACATACAAGTGCACCCACTCAGAGACCAGCATGCGCACACACACACCCTCTCTCTCTGCAAGAGCCTGGAGCTGCCCTAGAAACACCCCCCTAGGGAGACAGTTCTTCTCCTGACCCACTAATAGGGGGCTGTTACACAACCACACACTGAGGGGTGGCGTCACACCCCCTCAGCTCACAGGGGTGGGGAAGCTCAGCTGCCCCCCAGGGAGAAGCCAAGATGCACACTCACTTTTGCCCTGCAAGAACATTTGCCCCCTTCACACTCACCCTGCATGCACACTCACCCCAAATACACACTTGCTGTCTCTCTTCATACACCCACTCATCCTGCATGCACACTTGCTCCACACACTCCATTTGTGCACTCACTTTTAATGGAAACTTGCACACAATCATTCTCAACCCACACACACTCCCACTAGCCCTGAGTGTGTTTGTCCAAGGGGGACACACCCTCCACATTTGCACTCATTCTGCATGCACACTCACACTTGCTCCACACACAGGCCCATTCACCATGTGCACACTTACCCTCTTCCATGCTTGTCCCCTGCACTGAGATCCTGCAGTCACACTCCCCCATGTGCACTCCCACTCAGCCTGCATGCACACTTACCCAAGGCACACTAATCCATGTACCCTCACACCCACTCTAATCACATTCACCCTGCACACACACTCAGCCTCCTCCTGAATACACAGTTGCTCTGTGCGCACTCACTCACCCTGCATGCACAAGTCCCCTGCACACTGACCCTCAGCCTGCACTCACATGTACTTGCTGCCACACTTGCCCTACCCTGGTGTCTCCATTAAAGGCAGCTGCACTCTACTCAGAACAGCAGACATGGGGACGTGGGGATGGCTTGGCACAGTACCAGGGGCCAGGGTTTGGTGTGGGGTGGGCAGAGGGAACAATACAGAGTACTTGGGAGCAGGGCTGGAGATGGTAGAAGGGCAAGAGGCACTGGGGGGAAGACCAGGGCCATAGATCTGGAGAGCGGGCAGGAACCATAGATCTGGATGGTGGGGGGTCAGGTGTTCCGGGGGGGGGGCATAGATCTAGACTGGGGACAGGTGCCACAGATCTCAATGGGGGCGGGGGGTTCTGGGGGCAGTGGCCATAGAACTGGATGGGGGCTCTGGGGGGCAGGGTTTGGGGAGCAGGGGGCTCGTGGGGGCAGGAGTCTCGGGGGGGGGGAAGGCCATAGAATTGGATGGGGGCGGGGGGCTCGAGGGCAGGCAGAGGCCATAGAGCTGGATGGGGACTTTGGAGGGTAGGAGGTTCGGGGGTGCCGGGGCCATAGAGCTGGATGGCGGCTTTGTGGATTTGGGGGCTCTGGGGGGCAGGGGTCTTGGTGGGGAGCCCATAGATCTGGATGGGGGCTTTTGGGGCAGGGGCCATAGAGATGGATAGGGGCAGGGGGCATAGAGCTGGATAGGGGCAGGGGGCTCGGGGGGCAGTGGTCATAGAGCTGGATGGAGGCAGGGGGCTCAGGGGCAGGCAGAGTCAATAGAGCTGGATGGGAGCAGGGGGCTCAGGTGGGGGGCAAGCCATAGAGCTGGATGGCGGCTCTGGGGGCAGGGGCCATAGAGCTGGATGGCGGCTCTGGGGGCAGGGTTTGGGGAGCAGGGGGCTCGTGGGGGCAGGAGTCTCGGGGGGGGGAAGGGGCCATAGAGCTGGATGTCGGGTTTGGGGAGTGGGGGGGGGGCAGGGGCCATAGAGCTGGATGTCGGGTTTGGGGAGTGGGGGGGCAGGGGCCATAGAGCTGGATGGCGGCTCTGGGGGCAGGGTTTGGGGAGCAGGGGACTCGTGGGGGCAGGAGTCTCGGGGGGGGGGGAAGGGGCCATAGAGCTGGATGTCGGGTTTGGGGAGTGGGGGGGCAGGGGCCATAGAGCTGGATGGCGGCTCTGGGGGCAGGGTTTGGGGAGCAGGGGGCTCGTGGGGGCAGGAGTCTCGGGGGGGGGAAGGGGCCATAGAGCTGGATGTCGGGTTTGGGGAGTGGGGGGGCAGGGGCCATAGAGCTGGTTGGCAGCTTTGGGGGGCCCGGTTCCCGGTACGCGGCGGAACCTGGCTCCGAAGCCCACGTGCCCCCACCCCCGGGTTAAGATGTGTGTGTTCAGGGGTGGGGGGAGCGATGTTTAAAGGGGACGCGACAGCTCCCTTTTCTGTCGGCCGCACGCGGCGCCCACCCCCACTGCAGCTGCCGCGCGGCCGCCTTTAAGAGTGGGCAGCGCGCGGGGCCCGTGTGAGAGGCTGGAGCGGCCGCGGCTTCAGCACCAGCATCCGCGACAGCAGCATCCTTCGGCGGCGGCGGCGAGCGGGGGAGGGGGAGCTCGGCTGCGGGGGCCCGGCGGGGCCCAGCCAGGCAGCGTGGGTGGGAGGCGGCCCCCCCGCAGGCCTGGCCGCTCCTACTGCATCCAGCACCGCCCCGGCTGCTTCTGCCGTCCCCCAACCCCCTTGCACCCCACTCTCCTGACCCCCTGTTCCCCCGACCCCCTTGCACCCCGCTCTCCCCAGTCACCCAACCCCCTGTTCCCCCGACCCCCTTGCACCCCACTCTTCCTAGTCCTCTGGCACCCCTGATCCCCTTTCACCCTGCTATCCCTAGTCCCCTGGCACCCCGACCCCCTGTTCCCCCTGACACCCCCTCCCCTGGCACCCCCTGCACCCCTGTCTCCCGGATCCCCCACCACCCCTGCTCTCCTGGTTCCTCTTAAGTCCTCTTCCCTGGATCACTCTGAGGTCCTTGTCCCCCCACCCCTTTTCCCTCCTTCTCCTCCCCACTCTGGGGATTCCCCCCACACCACTTTCTCCTGGGTTGGCTTCTCTCCCCCCACCCTCGACTCGTCCATGACAAGCGCCAGGGACTAGCGAGCGGCTGAAGGAACCATGTCCTATGTCCCCTTTCGAGGTAAAGGATGGGGTGGGTTCAGCTGGGGTTGAGCGGGGGCACAGCTGGGGCCTATGGGTTCTGGAGTCTGAGGGGGCCTGGGGGAACAGGCAGGCTCACCTAGAGCAGGTGGGAGGGCACTGAAGGGTTCTTCCAGGGTCTGGGCTTGGGAGTGGGGCAGGGGAGGGCTGTGGGGTCAGAGAGGAAAAAGGGGTTCACCTGGAGCAGGGCAGGCAGGGTTAAGGAGGGAGTGGGGCACCATATCTGGAACACAGGGCACTGGAACTTGGGCAGGAATGGGAGGGGTCACCTGGGGCGGGCTGGAGAGTCAGGGTTCTGCTGGAGATGTGGGGTGTCCATCTGGCTGGGAGGAGACTCTGGTTCACCTGGGGCAGGTGGGGGGCACTGGGAGGTGACTGGGGCCTGTGGGGGCAGAAGGGGATGATTGTGTGTATGGAGTCCTGGGGTCTTTGGGGTTTGAGCAATGGGGGAGAATGGGGTTTGCCTGGGGGAGGTAACAAAGGCATAAAAGGGACTCATCTGAGGCCTGTGGCTCTAGGGAGCACTGGGTCAGGAGGTTCATGCAGGGCCTGCAGGCTCAGGACTGGGGATGGCTCTTTGGTTGGGGGGGAGGTCACCTAGGACTTGTGGGCTCAGGACTGGGTGGGGGGGAACATCTGGATGCAGCATGAGGGATGAAGGGGTCACATGGAGCCTGGGGAAACAGTGAGGGATGCCAGCTCATCTTGGGGTGGCAGGGGGTATGCTTGAGGGGCCATCCAAGAGAGTGAAGGGTTCTCCTGAAGGGGCTGCCCCATGGTCGGTGGGGAGGCAGGACAGAGCACTGGTGGTTGCCCTAGGACCTGTGGGGCAGTGGGGAGTCGGAGGCGAGATGGGAGGCACTGGATGGTATCCTGGGGCCTGTGAAGTCTGGGGTTCAGTTGTCTAGGGCAGGAGGTGGCAGCATTGGGGTGTGCTCTGGGCTCAGTGAAGTCAGGGGGGTGACAGGGTATGGCAGTGTTGGTGGCAGGAGGTGGGGGAGACTGGATGGTACCCTGGGACCTGTGGGGTCTGGGATTCATGGAGTCTGTGGGGAAGGGCAAAAGGAAGTTGGCTCTGGGGTTGGGGGAGGGTGGGAAGTGGCGGGGAACATGAGGGTGTTCTCTGGGGAGACAATGGTGAAGGGTTCACAGTGAAGTCATTTGGGGCTTGGAGAGATCATCTGGCCTGGGGGGTATGAGGGTCAGACTTGGTTGGGGAGGGGGATGTGTGTGGGGGGCGGTTTCCCAGAGGTTGGTGTGGCTGCAGGGTGGTTGGGTGGGTGGGCTTACCCCAGGGGTCAGTGGGGTTGGGGAGGGGAATGTATGGGGAGGCTGCTCAGGGCCTGTGGGGTCTGAAGAAGCCGTGAGAGGGAATGTCTGGGATTGGAAGTGGAGTGGGGGGTAACCCAGGGCAGGTATTAAGAGGGCGGGGGGACTCTGAGGGAAGAGTGTGGGGGGGTTACCTGGTGGACCTTGGGGTTGATACACCTGGGAGCAGCTGGGGGTGGGGGGAGACAGAGGAGGTGCTGGGGTTATCTGGAGAGCTTGCTTGTTGTCTGCTGTGTCAGGGGGTAGTAGAGGGTAGCAGGGGGGTCACTGCCCAAGGGCTGTGGGTGGGGGGGGCATTGTTCAGGGCTGTGAGGGGAACAAGGGGGTCTGGGGGCAGTAGAGGATAGTGGGTGCACTGTCTAGATCTATGGGGGCAATAGGGTAGCAAGGGGATCGGGGGGCAGTAGAGGGCCTGGGCAAGGAGCCCACTACCTGTGGGGCAGTAGGGGCAGCAAGGGGGGTGGGGGGGCTGTAGAGGGTAGTGGGTACACTGCCCAGGTCTGTGGGAGCCATAGGGGTAGCTAAGGGTTCGGGGGTAGTGGGGCTCCTTGCCCAGGCCTGTGGGTGCAGTAGGGGTAGCTAGGGGTTTGGGGAGCAGTAGAGGGTAGTGGGTGCACTTCCCAGGCCTGTGGGGGGCAGGAGGGGGGGGGACCTGTGATGGCTGTGGGAACAGCACATGGTGCCTGTAGCCAGGGTTGGGAAGTGCTGCCTGTGTTGGCTGGTGGGTTCTTAGGGCTGGATCCAGATTAGTTGCTGGGACCCTAGCATCCAGGGAGGGCCCTGGGGGTTGCTCTGTGCAGCTCATCTCCTCCCCCACACTTGTTCCCAGCCCACGGCCTGCTGGAGTGTGCCCCTGCTCACGGTCAGGGCCCACTCTGAGGTACGGGGCATTGGCCCCATTTAGGGGGCTCTGGCCCTTGATGTGAGGCTGGTGCAAATCCCCAGGAGACCCGTGTGACCCACTTTCCCAGCTGGCCCAGAAAGCACCAGGGGGGTGGGATTTGCATGCCACTCGTGCCGTCACATGTATGGTCCGGATGTTCCACCAGAACCCCTCTGCACCCTGACACCTGGCTCCTAAAACTCCTGCTGTCCGGACACCTGGGTCCGAACACCCTCCTCCTGTCCCCATGTCCTTGGGCTCTGGGCCCGAGGGAGTGTCGCATCCTCTGTCTGATCCCCATGGCCCAACACTTCTCCCTATTGTGCCCAAGGTACACGTAACCCTCACCAAAGTGGTGCCCCAGTGTCTGGCCCCCAAGTGCGGGGGGGGGGGAGGTGAGACCCCAGGCAGGGCTAGGATTAGCCCACCATGGCTAGCATGACTAGTGCTGCAGGAATGGAGTAGGGGACAATCTCCCCTCTGTCAGTGCTGGCCCCAGTGCAGTGCCAGGGGGTGCTGTGCTGCAGGGTCAGGTCAGGGGGCACTGGGCTGGGGAAAAGGTGAGGAGAACATGGGGTGTGTGTGTGCGCTGTGCTGAGGAATGGGGACACCCTGGTCGGAGTTGGAGACTCCCATCCCAACTGCCTCATAATTTATTATAGCTCCAAAATAGAAATATGAATGCGTGAATAAACATAGCACTCTGCTCAGTGATTAACAGGGCCTTTAAACACAAAATGAGCACCCCCCTCACTGGTGCCAGCCCCACCGTACCTGCTCCCCACAGTGCCCCCTGCTGGGAGAGGCTGGGTCTGGAGTAGCTGGGAGCTCCCCCTCCCCAGCCAGTGCCCAGCCCTACTCCCCACTGTGCCCCCTACTGGGGGAGGCTGGAACTGGAATAGCCAGGAGCTCCCCCCTGCCCCAGCCAGTGCCCTGCCCCACTCTCCACAGCACCCCCTACTGGGGGAGGCTGGAACTGGAATAGCCAGGAGCTCCCCCCTGCCCCAGCCAGTGCCCTGCCCCACTCTCCACAGCACCCCCTGCTGGGAGAGTCTGGGGCTGGAGTAGCTGGGAGCTCCCCCTCCCCAGCCAGTGCCCAGCCCTACTCCCCACTGTGCCCCCTACTGGGGGAGGCTGGAGCTGGAATAGCCAGGAGCTCCCCCCTGCCAGCACCCTGCCCTACTCCCCACCATGCCCCCTGCTGGGAAGGCCAGGGCTGGAATAGCTGGGGGCTCACCCCTGCTTTGGGGGATGCTGGGATGAAATACCCCCCACAGTCTCTTCCCTGCACTCAATGTGTGGAGGTGGTGGGATGCGGTTGCTAGGTAACCCCATTGGAGGATGCTCCCTCCTCCCCCCTCATCCTGGGCGGGGGGACTGGCATGAATTGAATCCCCAGAGCGTGGCAGTGTCGTGAGCTGCAGGTGGTGCTGGGGGGGCACTCTGGGCCCCTCCCCATTTAGGGGTAGGGCATCCTCTCCCCAGTTAAGTCTGGGGATGGGCAGGGGAAGGGCCCATATCTGTATCTTTGAGGGGGAGGGGTGTCTCTTCTATCTCTCTCTCTGCCAGGCTCCCCCCTCCCACATGCTTCCTGGGCTGTCACTTCCCAGCACGGATCTCCAGGCACACTCAGATCTGATGGGACAGTCAGCCCACACTGCGATGCCAGGGCTGGGAGGGGGAGAGGGCTGTGCTGGGATTCTGAGGGGATGGAGCAGGAGATGTGGGCCTGGGGGGCCCAGTGCTGAGTGAGACTCTTTCCCCCCCCCCCACAGTGTGGAGGAGTGCCCAGGAGCTAACAAGGACACCAGCTTTTAGGAGTGGCTAGGTCCTTGGGCTACTTGGCTATTCTATGCAAAGTATGTGGTGAGCTCATTTGCATTTTTGCAGGCAGGTCAGTTGAAGCAAGGAAGCATTATGTATTTGCATATTTGCATATAATTTGCATATCACTAATATCCAGCTTTGTGTGGAATCATATGGATTCAGCACTCTCTGTATCTCTCTGCAGCCTGACAGCCCCACACAGCGCAACCATCTTCCAGCTGGTTGGGGGCTGGGGTCATGGGGCAGTTCTAGCTGTGCCCCAGGCTGTCCTGGGCGCTCCACTGAGCCTGCCATGAGAGCAAAGCAGGGCTGAGCCTGCCATGGCAGCCAGAGCCGAGCCCCACCAAGCACTAAGGAGTGGGGCCCTGCTGCCCAGGGGTGGTTTTAAGCTGGTGACTAAGAGGAGAATGGCTTGGTCTGGCCCTGCCCCATGGCTGGGCATCTAATCCCCTCCCCCCTAGGGCCTGGGAAGAGCAGGCTCTCAGGAAATTGAGGCCTGGCCTCTGACCTAGGGCTGGATTCCTCTGCCCTCTGGACACCCCCTGGCCCCACTCCCAGCCCTTAGCCTGCTGCCACTGAGTGTCCCACAGTTAGGGTGACCAGATGTCCCGATTTTATAGGGACAGACCCAATTTTTGGGTCTTTTTCTTATATAGGCTCCTATTACCCCCCACCCCCGTCCCGATTTTTCACATTTGCTATCTGGTCACCCTACCCACAGTGTACCTTAATCAAAACATGAGCAATCCCAGACACATGAAGGCAGGAATTGGAGTGTGAGCACACCTGGGCACTCCTGCACTACGGGGTCAGTGCAGGGATAGTAGTTATTGCAACCTCCTCATGCTGACTTGGGCAGGATCTTGATTGTCTCCCACCCTCCATCCCTCCTCATGCACCCATTTGTTCCCAACCCTCCCTGGACCCAGCCCTCTGTCCCTGCACAAGCTTCTTTCCCTCCATCCTTCCCCAGGCATACTTCTCTGCCTCCACACCTCTAGCCATCTGTCCATCCCCACACTTACCCTTCCATCCATCCCCACATGCTCTTTCCTCCAGCCCCCTATCTGCCTTGGTAAAAGGAGTGTTCAGGTTGCAAAGTCCAGTACTGGGAGTGGGGGGGACTTCCAGGATTCAGGTATCCCATGCAGCCTTCTCTTGGTCCCCCTGTACAAATGTGTTATGAGTTTGACATGGTTTGGAATGATGTCTTTGCGCGCTATTCCCCCTTCCCATCCCTGCATGAGCCACCAACAGGATCTGACCCCAGAATCTTCTAGCTCTGCAGCACAGACCTCTCCCAAGTTGCTAAAGGATTAATTGGAAGCAGTAGTAGGTTATTAGCCTCTATGTGACCAGCTGCAGAGGAGGATGTGGCAGCTGCTTTGCCAAGATAGCAGCAGAAAGTTGGGAGCCAGGACTCATGGGTCCTCTCCCCAGCTGCATGTGTGGGGGGGTGGGGGGACATGGGTTCTGGTGGTTAGAGCAGCGGGGGTTGGGAGCCAGGACTCCTGGGTTCTAGCCAGGGATAGAGTGGTGTGTGGGGAGGAGTCAGGACTCGTGGTGTCCCTTCCCATAGGCTATGTGCTGTTTTCAGGGGGAGCCCCCCTGCCCCGTGCGATGCTGGGGCAGGCACAAGGCTGAGTTCCTTAGCAAGTGTGGGCACTCCTGTGTGTGTATTTGGAGGGAAGGGGCTGCAGAAAGGTGAGCTCAGTAGCCTGCTATGTCCAACTATGTCCACTGGGTGGCAGCACGGTACTGCAAAAGACCTTTGCTTCTCGCCCTGCAAACACCACCCCACCTGTGAGTGATTTTGGGCAGGCCATGACTCCAGACCCCGCCCCCAGTCTGTGCTGGGGTGGGGGCAGCCCCCTGCGGAGGGGCAGGAGGGTTATATGCTGCTTGTGGTGCTAGAGTCCCCTGGCTCCGTTTGCTTCCCACTGGTGTGAGCCACCTAGAGTGACCAGACAGCAAGTGTGAAAAATCGGGATGGGGGGGGTAATAGGAGCCTATATAAGAAAAAGACCCCAAAATCAGGACTGTCCCTATAAAATCGGGACATCTGGTCACCCTAGAGCCACCACCCCCCAGCTTTGGGTTATGGGGCTTCCCACGCAGCTGCTGCTTGCTACCATAACACACACAGTACCCCAGAGCCCCAGCCAGGACCAGCACCCTCGTGTGCCTGGTGCTGTATGGACACGTCATCCAGACAGTCCATGGCCTGACCTGTGCTTCCAGCTTTGCTGGCCTGGCTCTGTGCATTGGGGAGGAGGATTTTTGGCTGACATTGGTATGCTGGTAAAAGCCCTGGTGTAGGCTTGGTTCTCCCAGGGTAAAGTACTTTACACCAGTGCCGTGCATTTCGCTTGCTGAGCCAGAGGCGGCAGCACTGGTGGAGGTAAAGTGGGAAACCGTCTAAGTGTAGACCTGGCCTAAGCCAAGACGTAGCCTGGGGTTATGGGAGAGAACTGGCTTGTGCTGAATACAAATAAAACCAGATTCTGAGCCATCAGTTCAGAGCCATCACCCCACAGGCTCAGAAATGGGATGTAACTACATCAACCCCCCAAATGTATAAAGCTAGGTATATTAAGTCAATGGGATGACTTGGGGGGCCTGGCATGTGGATTCTGAACCCCTGGCATTGACAATATTAAGACCCAGTCTCCACATGAGCTCCCAGAATGAGCCTGTGGCATGATCCTTGCCTGTCTAAACAAGGAAGTGGGGAGGTGACCTTACCTCTGTGGACAGCACTGAAGAGACGGATGATGAACACTGCAGCCAGTTGTAGTGCCCGCATGCTTTAAAAGGTTGTGAAAGAATGGGAGAGGCCGCAGAACAGATCTGTAAGGCTGGAGACCATGCCTGACGCTGATGGCGAGCAAGCAGCTAACCAGGCATTATCTCTTCAGCTGATCAAAGGAAGGCGACTGAGAGGTGACTTGATTGCAGGGTGTAAGGCCCCTCACGGGGCGAAAATACCTGGACTCTTTAACCTAGCAGAGAAAGGGAGAAGAACCACCACTGGCTGGAAGACAGATAAATTCCAGTTGGAATTAAGGCTCAGTTTGTTTAACAGGGGGGGATTAACACAAGGGAGGGGATGGGCTCTCTGTCTCCTGAGGGCATCCAATCCTCTCTGGGAGATGCTGTAGCCAGACTCAGGTTCTTGGGGTCAGTACAGGTGTGCCGGAGTGTTGTTCTCTGGCTGTGCTTGACAGGAGGTCAAACTACATGACTGGCTGGTCCTTTCTGGACTCTCTGCCTTTGAATCAGTTTGTGGCTAGTGATCCAGCCCTTGGCAAGAGTTGAGTGGGAGAGTTAGCCTGGGGTGAACTTTCTGTGCCAGGAGCCGGGGGAGGTGTAATGTGGCTTGGGGATGATCTATGGTTTCTCCTTCCTGGAGAAGGGTATATCAAAGTTCTAAGTCAGGGGTTCTCAAACTGGGGATCTGGACCCCTCAGTGGGTCACATGGGGGGGGTGTCATGAGCTGCCAGCCTCCACCCCAAACCCCGCTTTGCCTCCAGCATTTATAATGGTGTTAAATATGTAAAAAGGTGTTTTTAATTTATAAGGGGGGGGGTCACACACAGAGGCTTGCTATGTGAAAGGGGTCACCAGTACAAAAGTTTGAGAACCACTGTTCTAGGTGACAAGTTTCAGAGTAACAGCCGTGTTAGTCTGTATCCGCAAAAAGAAGAACAGGAGTACTTGTGGCACCTTAGAGACTAACAAATTTATTAGAGCATAAGCTTTCGTGGACTAGGTGCTGTTCTGGGGTCTTCAGCATCTTCCTGTGTGGACTGTTGGTTCCATGGGCAGAGTTATTGAAACGGGATCGGGGTGTCAAAACCCTGCTGCTTCAGAGTGTGAGCTGACCCCAATGACTGGGGACTGGGAGAGAACGTCTCCTATCATGAGGTTATCCTAGGACAGTCCTCCCTGGGGCTATGGCACCAGCTGCAATGGGACTGGGCGTGGCTAGACTCGGGCTAATGGGAGAAATCGGGACACTGGGCTGGGAGTGAAGAGGTGGAGAAGATAGGGTTAGACAGAGCTCTGAGGTCTGGTCCCGCTGGGCTGGGCTGGAAGTGGGGTACAGGAGGGGAGCGGAGCCCAGCCATGAGTGCGACTGTGACCTGGTCATTCCTCACCTTGGCCCAGTGGGTCAGTTCTGTCCCTGATGCCCCACAGTGGTAGTGGGGAGCGTGGTAATGAGAGAAAGATGTGAGAGGGATGGATGGAGGGATATGCTTGGGGGGCGGGGTGTGGATGGAAGCATGCCCATGGGTGAGGAGGGTGGGAGTGGTGTGGGATGGGTGTGCTTGGGATGAGATGGATGGAGGGGTGCATGCGATGAGGGAGGGGCATGTGTGGGGAGGGAAGGAGGGTTCTGTCTGCCCGGGAAGACACCACTCCCTATTGCATCATCTCTAACCCCCTCTCCCCCTTCCCAGATGTGCGAGGAGCCCCCATGCACCGCATGCCCTATATGCACTCTCCCTATGAACGCCCAGCCTGGAATCCACGATTCTGCATCATCTCTGGAAACCAGCTGCTTATGCTAGACGAGGACGAGGTGAGACACACAGGGATGGGACAGGACATACAGCTGAGGGAGAGCATGGAGCTTGCGGGGACCCCAGAGGGACCCCCCACCCACCGAGAGCAGAGATCCCCTCCCCCCTGCCCTCCCCTCCTGGAGCACCCCCTCCCCTGTCTCTCAAGCACAGAGCGACCCTTCCCCTCACCCAGAGCTCTGACTTCCCTCCTGGTCCCAGACCTGCCCCAGCTGAGAGGTCTCCCTAGAATATGACGCAGTGTCCCCTGCCCCTGAGCTTGGGGCAGGGCTTCTTCTGAACCTGTCTTGGGGGGGAGGCTGCAGTCCTGGTGCTGGGGTGCTGTGCAGCCTGCTCCCTCTTGGTCCCCTGGGATAATGCTGTACCATCCCCCGGCTGGGTCCCCCCCCCCAGGATAAAGCCACACCTGGGACAGCCTCAAGGGTTGAGGATTGTCGCTCTGTGCACTCCTTCCCTGACACAGGCAACTGGGGGGCAATGGGGGAGGCAGGGACCTGAGGGATGGGGTGTTGGAAGTTAAAGAGGGGGTGCCCCCATGCAACACTAACCCCCGTCTCTCCCCTCCCCCATCTCCAGATCCACCCGTTGCTGATGAGGGAACGGCGAAGCGAACCCTGCCGGACCAAGCTGCTGCGCCGCACGGTCAGCGTCCCTGTGGAGGGGCGGCCCGAGCACGGTACGGCAGGGGGGCAAGGACTGGAGGGTGGGGGCGCTGCACTGTGGGGGGCACGGGGTGGAGAAGTGGGGGTCACAGCGTGGGGTGAGGACTCGGGGGGGCACGGGGTAGAGAACTGGTAGTTGCAGCATGGGGTGAGGACTTGGGGGGGCCACTGGGTGGAGAAGTGGGGGTTGCGGCACTGCATGAGGTGAAGAAGTCGGGGGTGTGGTGTGGAGTGAGTGGGGACTGGGACAGGCTACAGTAGGGCATGGCCAGCCAGCACCCTACAGGGATGAACCCACTTGATCCTGCAGGGACACGTGCCCCATGGCACCCAATTCCAAGTAGCTCCCACAGATGTGCATGGTCTGCGGTCACTACTCCTCGCACCCCAGCACCCATTCCCCATGCAAATACAGAAATAAATGCCCAATCCCAACCAATCCCCCAGACACATGTTCCACAAATAGATCCCACATATACTTGCCTCATGATCCAACTAGATCTCACCACCAACCTGCTCTGTGGTGCCTGATTCCCAGTAAATCCCACAGAGACATGCACCCCAGGGTGTCTGCTCCCAATAGATTCTACAGCAAACATCACCTAGATCCCACAGAAATATTCACCTTGCAGTGCCCAGTTCCCAAGTGACACCTCCCCCCCATGCCTGATCCCCTGAGATCTTACAGGTACACGTGCCTCGCAGTCCCCTGTCCCCACAAGATCCAACAGAGACTTCCCTCATGAGCCCCACTAGATCCCACAACCAACATGCTCTGTGGCATGTGATCCGAAAGACACTCTCCCCTCTGCACCTGGTGCCCATTAGATTCCAGAGACATGTGCCTTGTGGCACCTAATGACCTCAAGATCACACAGACACATGGCCCTACTTGATCCCACCGTGATGTGCTCTGACACTGTTGAGCCCAACAGATCCCATAAGAGAACAGTAATTCTCTGTAGATCCTAACGTGAAGCAGGCCCATAGTACCTGAACATCCCATTGTGAAACATGAACCGTAGCACCCGACCCCCAGGGAATCTCAGTGAAACATATCTCCACGGTCCTGTGATTAAACCAATGGGACGGGGGAGGGAATTCACTAGAAGATCTACCAGCAGATCCTTGGTAGATCCAGTAATTCAAACACTCCACAGCAGCTGATCCAAGCAGATCTTGTAATGAGACACTCCTGGATTCTGGGAGGGGCATGAGGTCAGGTGCACTGGGTCCCTCTTTACACAGTAAGGGCAGGGGCAAGTTGAATATGCAGCATCTCCCGGTCCCCACTGGGTGGAGCTCCTGCTCTCAGAACAAGACAGCTTTGAGATGGGGCAGCTGTGGGGGGTGGATGGGGGGGTTAGGTCTGTCCCCTCTGTACTCACTTTAACCCAGTGCCTCCTTCTGGGTGAACCCACCCCTCCTTTGCCCCCAGGGTATGTTCCACTGGGCCTTATTGCTTCCCCCAGAAAAATTGTCCCTGCATTTCCCACGCTGCAGGCTATGTGTACCCATCCTAAACTCCCTGCCTGTAGGGGAAGATAGGGTGGGGTTGGAGAGGGGGAGCTCTGTATGGGGGAAGGGGGTGCTGGGTGGCATTGGCTGTGGGGAGGATTGGGGGGTCTTTGTATGAGGGTATTGGGGAGGAGGTGGTGACTGGTGTGGGATGGAGTGGGGGGAGTCTCTGTATGGGGGAAGGGGTGCTGGCCAGGTTGTGGGGGATGGGGGACTCATGGCATGGGGGATTTGGGAGGGTGAGATTGGCTGGTGTGGGGTGGGTTGGGATGTCTCTGTATGGGGAAGGAGGAAATGGGAGGTGTCTGTGTGGGGAGGATTATGGAGGGGGATGCTGGCTGGTATGGAGGGATTGGGGTCTCCACTCCCAGTTTCTGCAGCCTGCTACATTCCAGTGTGTGTCCCCCCACAAATGCTGTCTGGTGCCGTGCCAAGGAGGCAAGAAGAACCATCCCATAATAAGCAGCTCAACTGAGTTGCAGCCACGCATGGGTGCTTGGCTACAGTTGCTAGGGGAACCCCTCTGGCAGAAATCCTGGCCTGCAGCGCTGTGAGATTCCCTGCCCCCAGGTGGCGCCGGCAGGCACCCAGCTGCAGGGTTCATTCCCAGAACCAGGGATAGAACCCAGGAGTCCTGGCTCTCTGCCCCCTGCTCTAATCCACTAGCCCCCACTCCCCTCCTAGAGCTGGGGAGAGAACCCAGGAGTCCTGGCTCCCAGTGGGCCCCCCACCCCGGTTCTAACCCACTAGACCCCACAGCCCTTCAGAGCAGTGTGAGGGGGGAGGGAATGTGGAGGAGTCAGGCTGGTGTCCTGTGTCTGCCCCCCTGACTCCTCAGCTCCCCCCTCCCCTCCTCAGGCTTGGGCCCCCCCAGAGTCCCGCATGCACTAACATACCCCCTCCCCCTTTCCTCTCAGCATTTAAAAAAAGAAATTTGTCTCCCTGAGAAGTTGGCTTAAAAGGTTTCCATGGAAACCCCAAGGAGAGATGAAGGGAGGTGACGCAGCCTCGCTGCCGTGGGGATGAAACAACCCCAGTACCCATCCTGTGCCCTGCAGCCCGGCGTCCCCCGGTGAGCCTCCCACCCGGCGCTGTGCAGTCCAGCGCCCCCTGCTGAGCCCCTCCTGGTGCCCCACAGCCCGGCACCCCCTGTTGAGCCCCCCGCACCCCAGCACCCCCTGCTGAGCCCCCGGTGCCCCGCAGCACAGCACCACCTATTGCACTCACTCTCTGCAGCCTGGCACCCCCTGCTGAGCCCCTTCGGTGCCACACAGCCTGGTGCCCCCTACTGAGCTCCCCTGATGCCCCACACCTGGCGCCCCCGCTGAGCCCCTCAGCGCCATGCAGCCTGGTGCCCCCTGCTGAGCCCCCCTGCGCCCCACAGCCCGGTACCACCTGCTGAGCCCCTGGGCACCACGCAGCATAGCACCCCCTATTGCACTCTCTGCAGCCCGGTGCTGCTTGCTGAGCTCCTCGGCACCATGCAGCAAAGTGCCCCCTACTGAGCCCCCCCCAAGCACCCCACAGCCCAGAACCCCCTGCTGAGTCCCTCAGTGCCACGCAGCCTGGCAGCTGCTGCATTCTCACTCTCTGCACCCCAGTGCCCCCTGCTGAACTCTCCCAGTGCCCCACAGCCTGGTACCCCCTGTTGAGCCCCCCCAGTGCCCCCTGCTGACCCCCCGGTGCCCCACAGCCCGGCACCCCCTGCTGAGCCCCCCTAGGCACCCCACAGCCTGGTGCCCCCTGCTGAGCCCCCAAGTGCCATGCAGCACAGCACCCCCATTGCACACACACTCTCTCTCTCTCTCTCTCTCTCTCTGCATCACAGCACCTCCTAGAGCTGCACTGGGATCAGCACTGACTGCCAGGGGAGAGCTCCCCCAGCTGAGCCCCCTGTGCCATGCAGCACAGCGCCCCCTACTGAGTCCTCTGCCCCCCAGAGTACAGTGCTCCCGCCACACTCCCTGCCCCCCCCCCCCCCCCGCGCAGCACAGGGCCCCTAGTGCCGCAGTAGGATCAGCACTGACTGCCAGTGGAAAGCGCCCCCCGACCTGGTTCCTTGCAGCATGGATGGGATCTTTCCCATCCAGCTTGTAACCCTGCTGATCATGGGACCCTCCAGAGCTCTAGGGTTGAGGCATCTGTGGCTGGCTTGGCCCAGCTCTTTCCTTTGGGGTCACTCATCTCTGCCAATCTCCCCTCCATTCTCAAGGCTGTTTTTCCCCCTACTCCACTCCCTCAGTCAGCATGTCCTTGCAGGCCTGTCCTCCCCCCAGCATCCGGAGGCCCTGCTGCAGATGCCTGGGTCTCCTGAACACACTGGGGAGGAGCATCGCTTGGCGCAGCCATGGAGCTGGGGATTGGTGGGTGAGAGGTAGGGGAGAAGTTAGGGTGGAGGCACAGGCACAGGGGCAGGGATTTGGGTTCAGATGGAGGGGATAGGGTTAGGGGTGAGTCGTTGGCTATGGTGAGGGGCGAGGAGTTAGGGTTAAGGTTCAGGTGGGTAGGGGTAGGAGTTATGGGGTAAGAGTTAGGTTAAGGTTTAAAAGCAGGGGGTTAATTTAGGGGTGAGGGTTATGGACTACGGTAAGGGGTTGGGGTGTATGAGTTATCTATACAGGTCTAGGCATTAGGGTTACAGATATGGGTAACCATGGAGGAAGGGTAAAGTTTAGGGCCCAGTAGAGGTTTGGATCATGCTGTAACATCTCCTGAGTGGTTGCTAGTTAACTCAAGCAGATGAATGTGATGGTGAATCCTGGTGCAGACACTGAACACGTGTAACCTCCACCTCATAGGGACTGTGACCGGGGACAAATGTTCCTCTCGTGGAAGATCTTTGTGGAGTGTTCGCACTAAGGCCATGTCTGTGCGGGTGAGGATGGGTGGGTGTTACCTCGGCTAACTTAGACGCAGACAGTTGTAGCCTAGTTCTGGGACTGTGTACACTAGCCAGTCCTAAGAGTGTGTTTGCACAACAAAAAAAGTGTGTTCTTAACTCCAATTACCTACACTGGGGTAAAATAGCAGTGAAGACACGGCACCTTGGCTTTTAACATGGGTTCTCAGCGTGAGTTCAACCATGGCTCTCTGGCAGCTTTAACTCGAGTGCTACACTACCTTAAAACCTGAGCTGCCACATCCACTGTTGTTCTAACCTGCGTTAGCTAATTTAAGAACGCAGCCCTTGTTCCTGGTTACCTCTGCTTGCTAATACAGATTGAAACTGCACTTATCCTGTTTGCACTAGGACTGTCACCTATATGGAGAAAACCCCTTGTCCCTAGTTTGATATGTGTTTAAAGGCAGAGACTTTTCCAAGATGTTGATTGTTAGCCAACACCTGCTCACATCCCCCACTCCTAGCCTGAGCTAGGTAGATATGGTAGCTAACTTGAGTTAACAGCACACAATTTTTCCAAGTGAAGATGCACCCAGGGCATGAGGGTGTAGGGCTGACCATGCCTCACTCCAGCCAGCTAAAAAGTACCCGGACCTTGTCCCCACTAGGATCTTACAGTGAGAAAGCTTGCTGTAAAACCACACCTTGTGTGCAGTGAAGACATGGCCTAAATGGAGTCGATTTTACACTGTGTTTAACCAGTGTAAAACCAGTGAAAACCAGTGCTGCTGTGTGTGTGGCTGCTTCTGTGGTTTTAAACCTGGTTTATAGCAGTTTAGTTTGTGGTGCAAAACTAAACCGCTGTAGGCAGTTTGAAACTGTTATTAGACCGTCCCTGCACACAGCAGGCTGGGTTTCACTGAACCAGTTTAAAGTAGCCTGGTAGGGTTTCTGTGGGGCTTGAAGAGTTTGGAGTTGGGTTAAGGGAGGGCAGGGTGACAGGCTGAAGACGAGCTATAGGTTATGATTAAGGTTGAGGGGGTGGGATTACGGCTGGGGTGATAAATTGGAGAGTTGGGCTATGGTTTGTGGGTGGGATTGAATGGCTGGGTCAGGATGCAGACAGAAGGTTAGGGCATTTGTGGGGTCCCATTGGATTCACCCAGGGAACAGCTGGGATTTCCCTCCTGCACCTCTCCTGACAGCCCCCTTGTCACACCCACCCCCTCACCCTGCCCCCCAAGGCTCCCTGAACTGCCCGAGTTCTCCCCCCCCCCGCTCCCCAGGTCACCCCCACCTCTTGCCCCACTTCGTGCTCACCCTGACTGTTCCCCATTGTCACTGCCTTCCTCTATGTTGTGCCCCCCATTTTCCCTGACCAGCTCCTGCCCTGCCTGCTGCACCCATGTTCCCCCCATAGGCCCTGTCCAGCTCCTGTCATGCTGCCCCCACCCCCAGTGCCACCTCCTGCCTGGTCCCCCTAAGCCACCGCCATCTTCCCTCCCGTGACCTCCTCCTCCAGCCCTCGGTGCTGTTCCTTCAGGCCGGTCCCCTAACACTTGGTGTCCCAGGATGACGGGCATAGCAGGTAGGGCGGAACGGGTGAGTCGGGCAGGGGTGTATTTGAACATGGGGTGGGGGGGTTGGTGGCTGTTGTCAATGGGGGGGGTGGCTTCTTTGGGTGGCCGATGAGATGTGTGAGAGGCCCCACCTTGCCTCCTTTGAGGGAAGTGAGTGGGGGGAGAGGCAGCTGCAGGGGGAGGGGGAGTGCTTTCCATTAGCGAGTGAGTGCAGGGGAAGGGGCTGCAGGTGTTTTCTGGGCGGGGGGGCGGGATGTGGGATGGATGTTCTCTGAGGAGGCGCGTTGCATGTGGTGATAGCGTTGGGGGAATATGAGCATGGGGGAAGATGCCTTCGGTGGGGGCAATATGAGCAGGTCTCTGTGGGGGCTGTGTATGGGGGGAAGGTGTCTCTGTGGAGCGGATATGGGGGGGGGCAGAGGCCTGTGGAGGGCAATATGAATGTGGGGGACAAGTCTCGTGGTGGGGGGAAATATGAGCATGGGGGACAGGTGCCTTCTGTGGGAGGGATGTGGGGGAGCAGGAAGGTTATGGGGGTAATGTGGAGGGGGGCAGGTGCCCTCTCTGGGGGTGGGAATATGAGCATGAGAGGACAAGTGCCTTGTGAGGGGGGGACAGGAGGCCTGGGGGGCACTATGATCGCAGGGGGGCAGGACTCTCCGCGGGGGGGGCTGTGCGGGGGGGACAGGAAGCCTGGGGGCGCACTATGATCGCGGGGGGGCTGTGCGGGGAGGCCTGGGGGGGCACTATGATCGTGGGGGGCAGGATTCTCCGTGGGGGGGGACAGGAGGCCTGGGGGGCACTATGATCGTGGGGGGCAGGATTCTCCGTGGGGGGGGACAGGAGGCCTGGGGGGCACTATGATCGTGGGGGGCAGGATTCTCCTTGGGGGGGGACAGGAGGCCTGGGGGACACTATGATCGCGGGGGGGGCAGGAGGCCTGGGGGGCACTATGATCGTGGGGGGCAGGACTCTCCGCGGGGGGAGGGGGACAGGAGGCCTGGGGGGGCACTATGATCGCGGGGGGGGCAGGAGGCCTGGGGGGCACTATGATCGTGGGGGGCAGGACTCTCCGCGGGGGGAGGGGGACAGGAGGCCTGGGGGGGCACTATGATCGCGGGGGGGGCAGGAGGCCTGGGGGGCACTGTGATCGTGGGGGGCAGGATTCTCCGTGGGGGGGGGACAGGAGGCCTGGGGGACACTATGATCGCGGGGGGGGGCAGGAGGCCTGGGGGGCACTATGATCGTGGGGGGCAGGATTCTCCGCGGGGGGTGGGCAGGAGGCCTGGGGGGGCACTATGATCGCGGGGGGCAGGATTCTCCGTGGAGGCCTGGGGGGCACTATGATCGTGGGGGGCAGGACTCTCCGCGGGGGGAGGGGGACAGGAGGCCTGGGGGGGCACTATGATCGTGGGGGGGGCAGGAGGCCTGGGGGGCACTATGATCGTGGGGGGCAGGACTCTCCGCGGGAGGGGGGGGGCAGGAGGCCTGGGGGGCACTATGATCGCAGGGGGGCAGGACTCTCCGCGGGGGGGGGGCTGTGCAGGGGGGACAGGAAGCCTGGGGGCGCACTATGATCGCGGGGGGGCTGTGCGGGGAGGCCTGGGGGGGCACTATGATCGTGGGGGGCAGGACTCTCCGCGGGGGGGGGCAGGAGGCCTGGGGGGCACTATGATCGCGGGGGGGCAGGACTCTCCGCGGGGGGGGGACAGGAGGCCTGGGGGGCACTATGATCGCGGGGGGGCAGGAGGTCTGGGGGGCACTATGATCGCAGGGGGGCAGGACTCTCCGCGGGGGGGGGCTGTGCAGGGGGGACAGGAAGCCGGGGGGCGCACTATGATCGCGGGGGGGCTGTGCGGGGAGGCCTGGGGGGGCACTATGATCGCGGGGGGGACAGGAGGCCTGGGGGGCACTATGATCGTGGGGGGCAGGACTCTCCATGGGGGGGGGACAGGAGGCCTGGGGGGCACTATGATCGTGGGGGGCAGGATTCTCCGTGGGGGGGGACAGGAGGCCTGGGGGGCACTATGATCGTGGGGGGCAGGAGGCCTGGGGGCACTATGATCGTGGGGGGCAGGATTTTCCGTGGGGGGGGACAGGAGGCCTGGGGGGGCACTATGATCGTGGGGGGCAGGACTCTCCACGGGGGGGGGGACAGGAGGCCTGGGGGGCACTATAATCGCGGGGGGGGGCAGGAGGCCTGGGGGGCACTATGATCGTGGGGGGCAGGACTCTCCGCGGGGGGGGCAGGAGGCCTGGGGGGCACTATGATCGCGGGGGGGCAGGACTCTCCGTGGGGGGGGGACAGGAGGCCTGGGGGGCACTATGATCGTGGGGGGGGCAGGAGGCCTGGGGGGCACTATGATCGTGGGGGGCAGGACTCTCCGCGGGGGGGGCAGGAGGCCTGGGGGGCACTATGATCGTGGGGGGCAGGACTCTCCGTGGGGGGGGGACAGGAGGCCTGGGGGGCACTATGATCGCGGGGGGGCAGGACTCTCCACGGGGGGGGGGACAGGAGGCCTGGGGGGCACTATGATCGCGGGGGGGGCAGGAGGCCTGGGGGGCACTATGATCGTGGGGGGCAGGACTCTCCGCGGGAGGGGGGGACAGGAGGCCTGGGGGGCACTATGATCGCAGGGGGGCAGGACTCTCCGCGGGGGGGGGCTGTGCAGGGGGGACAGGAAGCCTGGGGGCGCACTATGATCGCGGGGGGGCTGTGCGGGGAGGCCTGGGGGGGCACTATGATCGTGGGGGGCAGGACTCTCCGCGGGGGGGGCAGGAGGCCTGGGGGGCACTATGATCGTGGGGGGGGGACAGGAGGCCTGGGGGGCACTATGATCGCGGGGGGGCAGGAGGTCTGGGGGGCACTATGATCGCAGGGGGGCAGGACTCTCCGTGGGGGGGGGGCTGTGCAGGGGGGACAGGAAGCCTGGGGGCGCACTATGATCGCGGGGGGGCTGTGCGGGGAGGCCTGGGGGGGCACTATGATCGCGGGGGGGACAGGAGGCCTGGGGGGCACTATGATCGCGGGGGGCAGGACTCTCCATGGGGGGGGGACAGGAGGCCTGGGGGGCACTATGATCGTGGGGGGCAGGATTCTCCGTGGGGGGGGACAGGAGGCCTGGGGGGCACTATGATCGTGGGGGGCAGGAGGCCTGGGGGCACTATGATCGTGGGGGGCAGGATTCTCCGTGGGGGGGGACAGGAGGCCTGGGGGGGCACTATGATCGTGGGGGGCAGGACTCTCCGCGGGGGGGGGGACAGGAGGCCTGGGGGGCACTATAATCGCGGGGGGGGGGCAGGAGGCCTGGGGGGCACTATGATCGTGGGTGGCAGGACTCTCCGCGGGGGGGGGCAGGAGGCCTGGGGGGCACTATGATCGCGGGGGGGCAGGACTCTCCGTGGGGGGGGGACAGGAGGCCTGGGGGGCACTATGATCGTGGGGGGGGCAGGAGGCCTGGGGGGCACTATGATCGCGGGGGGGCAGGACTCTCCGCGGGGGGGGGGACAGGAGACCTGGGGGGCACTATGATCGCGGGGGGGCAGGACTCTCCGCGGGGGGGGGGGGACAGGAGGCCTGGGGGGCACTATGATCGCGGGGGGGCAGGACTCTCCGCGGGGGGGGGACAGGAGGCCTGGGGGGCACTATGATCGCGGGGGGGCAGGACTCTCCGTGGGGGGGGGCAGGAGGCCTGGGGGGCACTATGATCGTGGGGGGGCAGGACTCTCCGCGGGGGGGGGGGCAGGAGGCCTGGGGGGCACTATGATCGCGGGGGGGCAGGACTCTCCGTGGGGGGGGGGACAGGAGGCCTGGGGGGCACTATGATCGCGGGGGGGGCAGGAGGCCTGGGGGCACTATGATCGCGGGGGGGCAGGACTCTCCGTGGGGGGGACGACAGGAGGCCTGGGGGGCACTATGATCGTGGGGGGCAGGATTCTCCGTGGGGGGGGGACAGGAGGCCTGGGGGCACTATGATCGCGGGGGGGCAGGATTCTCCGCGGGGGGGGGCAGGAGGCCTGGGGGGCACTGTGATCGTGGGGGGCAGGACTCTCCGTGGGGCGGGGACAGGAGGCCTGGGGGGGCAGTATGATCGCGGGGGGGCAGGACTCTCCGCGGGGGGGGGGACAGGAGGCCTGGGGGGCACTATGATCGCGGGGGGGCAGGACTCTCCGTGGGGGGGGGACAGGAGGCCTGGGGGGGCAGTATGATCGCGGGGGGGCAGGACTCTCCGCGGGGGGGGGGACAGGAGGCCTGGGGGGCACTATGATCGCGGGGGGGCAGGACTCTCCGTGGGGGGGGGACAGGAGGCCTGGGGGGGCAGTATGATCGTGGGGGGCAGGACTCTCCGTGGGGGGGGGGCAGGAGGCCTGGGGGGGCAGTATGATCGCGGGGGGGCAGGACTCTCCGCGGGGGGGGGGACAGGAGGCCTGGGGGGCACTATGATCGCGGGGGGGCAGGACTCTCCGTGGGGGGGGGACAGGAGGCCTGGGGGGGCAGTATGATCGTGGGGGGCAGGACTCTCCGTGGGGGGGGGGCAGGAGGCCTGGGGGGGCAGTATGATCGAGGGGGGCAGGACTCTCCGAGGGAGGGCTCCGCGGAGGGGGCAGGAGGCGGGGGGGGGAAGCGTGCGGGGGCGGGACTCTCCGCGGGGGGGGGGGGGAGCTGCGCGCGGTGCCGGCGCGGGGGGAGGCAGGGCTGGCGCGCGGGCGACGTGGGCGGGTGGGGGGAGGTGGCCCCGCGCCGCCCCCCGGCCCCGCAGGGGTTAACCCCGCGCCGGCACGAGGCGCGCGTTGCGCGCGGCGCGCTGGCCCCGGGTTGGCGGCGGCCGAGGAAACGGCAGCGCGTCTCCTAGCAACCGCGCGGCGTGCGGGATGCTGGAGGCGAGCGCCGGCCCCGGAGCCGCCCAGCCGCGCGCGCCGCCGCCGCACCGGAGCCGCCGGGGCCCGGGCATGGGGCGCTAGGAGCGGGGCCCCGCACCGGCCGCGCGGGATCATGGGGCCGGGGCGCCGGGCCCAGGTGAGCGGCGGGCGCGGGGGCGGCGGCGTGTGGGAGGCGGCAGCTGGGGCGCGCGCGGCGCGTCCCTGCTGGGGGGGTGGCGAGACTGTGTGTGTGCGCGTGCGGATGTGTGTGTCAGTGTGTGTGTGCACCAGGTTGTGTGGGTGTGCTTGTGCAAGGACGCGTGTGTCAGAGTGTGTGTGTTGGGGTGTGTGTGTGTGTCAGGCTGCCGTGTGTGTCAGTGTGCCTGTGTGTGCAAGGATGTGTGTGTCAGGATGTCTGTGTCAGATTGTGTGTGTGTTGGGGTGTGTGTGAGAGTCAGGCTGCCGTGTGTGTCAGTGTGCCTATGTGTGCAAGGATGTGTGTGTCAGTGTCAGGCTGCAGCTTGTGTCATTGTGTGTGTCAGGTTGTGTGTGCCCCTGCTGGTGGCAGTTTATGGGGAGAGGGCTGCGATTGTATCTGTGTGCAAGTGAGGGGATTGTGTGATTGTGTCAGAGAGAGTGTGGCCAAGCTGCGTGTGTGCGCGGCCATGTCAGCGTGTGCAAGATTGTGTAATTGTGGCTGTGTCAGCGTGTGCGTCTGTCAGTGCGTGTGTGTGTGTGTGTGTGTGTGAGAGACTGCCAGTCAGTGTGTGCTACTTTGTGTCTGTGGGCTTGTCTCTGTGTGTGTAGGGTTCTCTGTGCTTGTGTCTGGGTGTGTTTGGAGGGTTGTGTGTTCAAGTCCATGCTGGTGAGTGCATATTGGATTGTGTGTGCATGCAAGCGTGTGACCATTTCAGTGTGTATGTAAAGGTTGTGTGTCGGTGTGTCTCTCTCCCTGTGGGATGGTAAAATTGTGTCTGTCTCCGTATCTCTGTGTGGGTGTATGTAGGGTTGTGTACCATTGACTGTCAGTGTGATTATGTGTGTCTGCGGGTGTAATTGCGTGTCAGTAGGGTTCTCTCAGTGTGTGACTCTTTCCCTGTGTGAGTGCACAAGTGTGTGCCTGTGTATTGTGGCTTGTTTCTCTCCCTCTGGGGATGTATGTGTGTATGGCCCACTCGCCCCATTCACATCTCCTTTCCACTTCTGGCTTGGCTGAAGTGGCCGCTCCTACAGCTACTGCGTGTGTGTCCGTGTGTCTAGGGTATACGTGCCTGCATATAATTGTATCTTGTGTGTATAGTGTTGTGTCTCTGTTAGAGTGTGTGTGTATGTGTGTGAAAGAGAGTTGTGAGTGTGCTTAGAGTTATGCCTCTGCTTGTGTGTCTGTGTGTAGAATGTATAAGGTTGTGTCTCTGTGTGTGGTTCATACAGGGTTGGGGGATTGCCTTTCTGCATAGGGGTGTGCGCCTGGTTGTGGCTGTGTGTTGGTATATAGGGTTACGGCTGTGGGGCAAGGTTGTGTAGGGTTGTGTGTGTGTGTGTGGTTGTGTATCTGGGTGTAGCTGCTGCAATGTGGGGTGGGGGTTGGAGCAGCCCACATGTCCAGAGGTGGTGCAGCGCTGCCAGCCATAGGGTGGGGTGTGCAGGGTTGTGGGTCCAATAGCAGCGCTGGGAGCCTGGTCTCTTCCCCAGGGCAGGTGTGAATGAGGTCGCAGGGATAGCAGCTGGTCTGGGGGGGAGGAGCCTGGACAGGCCATGCCAGGGGAGCCTGCAGGGGGGAGAGCTCACCTGGAAAGCTGGGGGGAGGGATGCTCCTCCCTCACTGTCGGTGCTTGCCCTAGTGTGCTGCACGGAGTGGGGTGGGGGCAGGGCTCAGTAGGGGGCGCTCGCCATGGCAGGCAGTGCTGAGCCATGTGCGGTGGGACATGCTCTGTTCCATCCTGGAGATTCCTTAAAATTCCTGCTGCTTTTCTCTTTGGGGGTGAGCTTTTGGTTACTGTTCCAGCTGTGTAGTCCCTGTCCCACACCAGAGTTGTCTGCATTTTGAGGGATCGCTGTATGCCCAGCCCCTGAGCCCCACCCCAGAGGCAGCTGCATCCCCGTGCTGGGTATGGAGTCGGTAGCGGAATTGAGGAGGGGGGCTGTGGCTGTACTAGCTGCAGGGTTCTGGGCTGCCAGGCTGGTTGGCGGGGATCCAGACTGGGCAGGATGGAGTGTGGCTGCCCAGCCCATGTTCTAGGGTGGGGCTGCTCTGCAGGGATGCCGGCACTTGTTGGGTGGGATTGGAGCTGCCTGCTAGGGGTCATAGGTGCTGGAAGAGAGTTTGGGGAGCATGGCTCGGAGAAGGGGAGCCCCACCAGTGTGGCTAGCACTGCCTAATCCTGGCTCAGCTGGGAAATAGTTCCCCAGACCTTCCACTCACCCTCTGTAGGGTTCAGGGTTAGTGTCCCAAGCTCTGCTGCAGTCTCAGGCAGTTTCACTGTTTGCGGGGGTTGTCAGGCCAGCACAAGTCTGTAGTATAACCCAGGTGAAGGGCTGAGGATGCAGTCCTCTGGGGTGTACCCTCCCTGCTGCCTCCCACCCCAATTCATCTCTGTGCCCTGCCTCCCATCATGCCCCCTGCCCCACCTTGGGATTTGCTGTGTCTGCCCCACTGGGTGGCCCAAAGGCTGCTGAATGAGCCTCTGACCAGTGCTTGTGCTGTGCAGGGGCAGCGCTAAGATACTGTTTCCCCAGTTCACAAAGGCTTGCGCTCCTTAACTCTGCCCCTGCCTCATTAGGGTGGTGAAGAGGGACGGGGAGCCCCGTGCAAAGCCAGCTGGAATTGGCCTCCTCTCCATGCAGCTATGCAGTGCTCTGGGGGGTGAGTGCTGGCCAAGGCTGTCTGCGGGGTGGTGGTGATGGGGATGCTGCCATCCCACAGGGGTGCTCCTTAGGGCCAGGATCCCAGGGGTCAGAGGGAAGATGGGGAGGGACGTGCGTGACCTGGCGTAGGTGAGCAGGTTTTACCTTGTCATGCTTGTCTCCTTTCTGAGGTTATGGGAAGCCCTATCTCTGCATGGGGGGTGGGGAGAGCACACAGCAGTTTAGGGTGCACTGGATAGGGTGGCAGAGCGAAGGGAAGCTGGGGGTCTGGAGAGAGGGGCAAGGCTCTAGGCTGGAAAATATTCCCCCCACCTCCCCATTCTGCTACTGGCTTCATGTGGATGGATCAGACCTAGGAGTAATGGGGCTGAAGGGTCAGACTTCACTGGTGTTGGGGTGGCTGGACAGCTGGGAATGACAGTGGTGGCAGAGGGCTGGAGTGCTGTGCAGGTAGATGGTGTGAGGGAGGGGCGGCAGAAGGGATGGATGGATAGAAGGGTGAAACCAGACACAGATACAGAGATCGTATTGATGGGTGTGTAGGGTGGTGAGGGATAGAAAGTTGGCTGGATTTGGAGGAATAGGTAGATGTGTGTGAAGGAGAGTGCATAGTGACAGATGGAGGGGTGTGCATGGAGATAGATGGTGTTGGAGGGGTGTACGGGGATGGATGAATGGATAGGTAGATGTGTGTGAAGGAGAGTGCATAGTGACAGATGGAGGGGTGTGCATGGAGATAGATGGTGTTGGAGGGGTGTACGGGGATGGATGAATGGATAGGTAGATGTGTGTGAAGGAGAGTGCATAGTGACAGATGGAGGGGTGTGCATGGAGATAGATGGTGTTGGAGGGGTGTACGGGGATGAATGGACGGATAGGTCAGGGGTGGCCAACCTGAGCCTGAGAAGGAGCCAGAATTAACCAATGTACATTGCCAAAGAGACACAGTAATACGTCAGCAGCCCCCCGTCAGCTCCTGCACCCTGCTCCCAGCGCCTCCCACCCACCGGCAGCCCTGCCACAGCACCTCACCATCCCTCCCTGAACCTCCCAATTAGCTGTTTCGTGGCATGCAGGAGGCTCTGCGGGGAGAGGAGGGAGGAATGAGGGCACAGCAGGCTCAGGGGAGGGGGCAGGAAGGGGTGGAGTTGGGGCAGGGCCTGTGGTAGAGCCAGGGGTTGAGCAGTGAGCACCCCCTAACACATTGAAAAGTTGGCACCTGTAGTTCCAGCCCCAGAGTCGGTGCCTATACAAGGAGCGGCATATTAACTTCTGAAGAGCCACTTGTGGCTCCGGAGCCACAGGTTGGCCACCCCTGGGATAGGTAGATGTGTGTGAAGGAGAGTGCATGGTGCTGAATGGAGGGCTGTGCATGGAGATAGATGGTGTTGGAGGGGTGTACGGGGATGAATGAATGGATAGGTAGATGTGGGTGAAGGAGGGTGCATGGTGAAGGATAGTGGGTGTGCATGGAGATAGATGGTGTTGGAGGGGTGTATGGGGATGAATGAATGGATAGGTAGATGTGTGTGAAGGAGGGTGCATGGTGACGGACGGAGGGCTGTGCATGGAGATAGATGGTGTTGGAGGGGTGTACGGGGATGAATGAATGGATAGGTAGATGTGTGTGAAGGAGGGTGCATGGTGCTGAATGGAGGGCTGTGCATGGAGATAGATGGTGTTGGAGGGGTGTACGGGGATGAATGAATGGATAGGTAGATGTGTGTGAAGGAGGGTGCATGGTGACGGACGGAGGGCTGTGCATGGAGATAGATGGTGTTGCAGGGATGAATGGATAGAACGGTGCACAGGGCTGGCTCCAGGCACCAGCGTAGCAAGCTGGTGCTTGGGGCGGCACATGGAAGGGGGCAGCACGTCCAGCTCTTCGGGGGCAATTCAGCGGCGGGTCCCTCGGTCCCTCTCAGTGGGAAGGACCTGCCGCCGAATTGCCGCTGAAGAATGAAGCGGCGGCAGTAGAGTGGCGACGGAAGTGCCACGGATCGTGATCGCGGCTTTTTTTTTTTTTTTTGGCTGCTTGGGGCGGCAAAAACCCTGGAGCCGGCCCTGACGGTGCATACAGGGATGGATGGATGTTGTGGAAGGATGAGTGCTTAGGTCAGTGGCTTGGCGTGTATGTGTGGGGAACAGGAAGTATGGTGATGGACAGACATTTACTGAGGGATGATGGACAATCAGGACTCTAGCTATGTCTTTGCTAGACAGATTGGTATATATAGTGTGTTTGGAGGGGTGGATGGTGGATCTGTCTGGGGATGGACAGAGCGTGAGCCATCTCTGGGGATGGATGTGGGGGGATTTTGGTCTCTGGGGGCGGGTGGTGAGGGTCCTCGGTGGTAGTGTTGTGGGAGGTGAAGGGTTAACTGGAGCGAGTGTCTCTTTGACATTAATTGTTTCCCTTTGGTTCTCATTCTGCTCACATGCTCCCGCAGCCTCCCAGCTTGCTTGTCCATCAATCGCCTGTCACTCTGTCAGGGCCGCTTCCTGATGGACACGCTCCGGTGCCGGCTGGGCTCCCTCCCAGAATACTGACCTAGTAAGGAGCGGGGGGCTAGGAGAGGTAACCCCCCACCCTGTGACTCTGCAAGGTCACGGAGCACCAGGAAAACATGCTTATGAAAGAATATTGTTGAGTTAGCACTAGATTCTGCTGCCCAAAGACGTACCATCTCCCTCCCACAGCCCTGCTGATGTCCCACAGCCCTGACAAGGGGGTCCTCCCACCCCATAGTCAGTGCCCCTGAATCCTGACCCGCAGCCCCCAGCTTTTCCAGCAAGGATCCCATTTTTCTGCCCATATCTCTCAATCCCGACCCACAGCCCCCTACTGTCCTACCCTGGGCCCCTCTGCTCTGCCCACATCCCTCAATCCCGACCTGCAGTCCCAGGCTGGGTCCCTGCTGCTCTGCCCATGTTTCTCCCGATTCAGCCACCTGATGTCCCTGCCTGGGTTCCCTCTGCTCTGCCCATATCCCTCAATCCCGATCCAGCTACTTGCTGTCCCAGCCTGGGTCCTCGCCGCTCTGCCCATGTCCCTCAATCCCGACCCAGCCCCTTGCCCTCCCATCCTGGGTTCCCTCTGCTCTGCCCATGTCCCTCAATCCCGACCCGCAGCCCCCTGCTGTCCCAATCTGGGTTCCCTCTGCTCTGCCCATGTCCCTCAATCCCGACCCGCAGCCCCCTGCTGTCCTACCCTGGGCCCCTCTGCTCTGCCCACATCCCTCAATCCCGACCTGCTGTCCCAGCCTGGGTTCCCTCTGCTCTGCCCATGTCCTCTACCCCGACCCAACCCCCTGCTGCCCCAGCCTGGGCGCCCTCCACTCTGCCCATATCCCTCAATCCCGATTCAGCCACCTGCTGTCCCATCCTGGGTCCCTTCTGCTCTGCCCACATCCCTCAATCCTGACCCACAGCCCCTGCTGTCCCATCCTGGGTTCCCTCTGCTCTGCCCATATCCCTCAATCCTGACCCACAGCCCCTGCTGCCCCAGCCTGTGTTCCCTCTGCTCTGCCCACGTCCCTCAATCCAGACCCGCAGTCCCCTGCTGTCCCAATCTGGGTTCCCTCTGCTCTGCCCATATCCCTCAATCCGACCCGCAGCCAGCTGCTGCCCCAGCCTGGGCGCCCTCCACTCTGCCCACATCCCTCAATCCTGACCCACAGCCCTTGCTGTCCCAGCCCTGCCAATGCCCCTCAGTTCGATCCCACATCCTCCCCCCACCTTTCTAGTTTATTTTAAGAGGCGGCTACAAAAGCTCTGCAGCATTTGATGGCTACAAAGGGCTCTTGGGGCTTCAGGTTTGAGGCGAGTCAGGCATGAGGAATGTGTGTGCGTCGGTGACCCCGATGTCAGCAGCCGCCCTGCTCCATGCCTGGATCAATCGCTTGCATGAGTCACTGAGCAGGGAAAGTAGGACGCGGGCAACTCCTGGCACGATTGTCCCCCGACTGGGGTTGGGTGGCCCCTGCACATGGAGCCTGACAGGGAACTAGGATCAGGGCGCTGGGCTGGGGGAGATGCCAGCCACACACACAGCAAGGGCCCCAGTCCTGAGGCTGTGGGAGGAGGGACAGCTCTCCCCAGGGGGATACGCACTGAAACCAACTGGGGACCCTGGTAGCCCCCAGTGTTCCTGTCCCCAAAGTCAGGCAGAGATGGAGTTAATGCACACCTGGGAGTCAGGACTCCTGGGTTCTCTCCCAGGCATTGCTGTGTGATCCTCTCTCTCTCTCTTAGGGACTGACCTGCCCCCTATCACCAGAGTACTGGAGCACCTCGCAATCCAGAACGGATTGATCCCAACACCCCCTGTGTGGCAGGGCCATTACGCGTGTGTCACAGATAGGGACTGAGGCTTAGTGATTGGCCCAGGGTCACACAGGCAGTCTGTGGCAGAGCCGGGAACTGAACCCAGGGCTCCACAGTCCTCAACTCGTGTCTGGTGTGGGATATTCTCCCCCATCCCTGGGCACCGGGGTTGCCCGTGTGTCCCAGCCCTGGGAAATTCACTGCCTAGCAGGACCCAGCGGATGGGTGAGCAACTGCACAACTTTAATCTGCAAAGTTGGCAAAACCTGTCACTAGTGACAACCGTGTCTAAGGGACCTGTTGGCCCCGATCCTCGCAGGCCCCTCCTGGACCCTGATTTCCCCCTGGCATCCTGGCCAAATCCCCCATGCCCCACCCTCGACATGGCTGCATCTCAGCACCACGCAAGGGATCCCTGTATAAATAGCCCCCACGCCCCACCCCAGACGCGTCTGCATCTTAGCACTGGGTGAGGGATCCCTGTATAAATAGCCCCCACGCCCCACCCCAGAGGCGGTTGCATCTCAGCACTGGGGAAGGGATCCCACTATGTTGGCTGTGTAGAGTTGCTGGGGAACAGCTGCATCCCCTTGCGAGTGCTGCTACCACTCCCTGTTAATGAGGCATCATGGATAGGAAATGGCAGGGTGTTTTCCATGGAGACCTACTGGGGGAGGAGCAGGCTCTGGCTGGGCTGTGCGTAACCAAGGGCCTTTCACAGCAAAGGCAGAGGGGCTGGGGGAGCCAGAGCGGGGGAGGCTGCATTGAGCTGGCACAGCTGGCGTGTTCCCAGCTCCCAGTTGAACCCTTTCAGCCCAAGGGGAGTCCTTTATTAACAGCATGTGAGGTTACTCCTCTGCCCACACAAATGCGGTCACCTCTGGGGCAGAGCATATCAGCCAGGAAACTGCCACATAGTAACACTGCAGAGGACAGCCGATCCTGCTCCAGGGGAGGCAGACCTAGTTCACCTGCGCACCGAACTGAGACTGGGAGGAAAGAACCCACTACCTAGCTCCCTGCAGCACAGCCCCCTAGCGCTGCAGTGGGGGCCAGCCCTGACTGCCAGGGGCCAGCCCCCTGCTGCACCCGCCCCGCTCCCTGCAGCACAGCCCCTAGCGCCGCCCTGGGGCAATGGGGAGCCCTGACTGCCCAGGCAGAGCCCCCAGTGCCCCTCGCCCCGCCCCCTGCAGCACAGCCCCTAGCGCCGCCCTGGGGCAATGGGGAGTCCTGACTGCCAGGGGCCAGCCCCCTGCTGCACCCGCCCCGCCCCCTGCAGCACAGGCCTGTAGTGCCGCTGTGAGGCCAGCACTAACTGAGCGGTCGAGTGACCCCTGATGAATCACCTCAACCCCCAACACCTCCACTGAGCCCCCCACCCATGGGATCATTCCCCCAACAACCCCCACTGACCTCTCCACCCAAAGGATCATACCCCCACTGAGCCCCCCACCCATGGGATCATAACCCCACTGAGACCTCCCACTCATGGGTGCATACCCTCAACACCTCCACTGAGCCCCCACCCATGGGATCATACCCCCACTGAGCTCCCCACCCATAGGTGCATACCCCCAACAGCTCCACTGAGCCTCCCCACCCTTGGTGTATGCCTCCAACACCTCCACTGAGCCCCCCCCCCAGGAGTATATCCCCCCCACACACATGCCCAGCCCCCCGGATTACACACCAACCCTGAGAGCCTCCAGCCTGGGGATCATATCCTTGCCCTGTCTCCCACCGCTGTCAATAAGCCCTGATGCAATTCTGCCTTCTCTCATACCCCCTGCTCTCCCGGCCTCCTCGCTTGTGTATTAATGAGCTGACCTGTCCCACTCTCGTTACTGCAGTGCTGGGGGAAGCGGGGAGCCTCGGCCCTGGGCAACAGCTGCTGGGGCTGAGGACAGGTTGTGTGGAGTCTGTCCCAGGGTTGAAGCCAGCTGGCCTGACCAGAACTAGGCTGAGTCCCTCAAACTTGTAACACAGAGTGGGGAGCAGGCAGGGGTGGTGCTCGCACCCAGCTGGCCAATGATGGAGGTGAAAGGGGGCAGGTTCAGGGTGTTTTATCTTTTCCTCTAGTAGGTTACAGCGGTGGGGCGTCAGGCCTGCGGGATTCTATCCCTCGCTCTGGGAGGGCAGTGTGGGGGCTGGGAGGCATGTTGGGGGTGTCCGTGCACATTGGGGGGTCACAGTGTGGGTCTCTGTGTGGTGCTGGGAGCGAGTAAAGTTGGGGCACTGGGCTGTCTCTCTCTCCGCATGGTGCTTGTGATCCTGCGCATACCATGAGACTCCTGCACCTCCATCAGTGATGTAGTGGCCACAGATACCGAGCCGAATTGGGGGGCTCCCCCACTTCCCACCAGCGCCTGCTTCTCTGAGTGTGGGGGGTGAGACCCTAGCCGAACTCCCATCACCACCCCTGGGGACACTCCCCCGCTCTCTGGTGACCTCATACAAGAGGGGAAGCCGCATGCAGCTATAGAGCATAGAGAGAACCCAGGCACCTTGATTCTCAGTTTCCCCCCTCCCCTGCCCCCGACTGCAGGAGGCCTGGCTGCCAGACTCCCATATGGCTGGGGTGTCTCTGCTTTGATGCTGGCAGAAGATGTGCTGCCCCCAGCTATCACATGCAGCTTGCTCCCAATATCTGGGTTTCCAAGGCTGCGGGGTGGGCTCATCCTCTCCCCCAGTCAGTTCCCCTCATTAGGGCTGGATTAAAGCCGATGCCCCCTAGAGGGGACAGGCCCCGTGCCCCATTCCCCACCACCTGAGCCAGCCAGTCCCCTGCCCTGAGGCTGGATTGAAGCCAGTGCCCCCCAGAGGGGAAAGGCCCTGTGCCCCATTCCCTGCCCCCTGAGCCAGTCAGTCCTCTGCCCTGAGGCTGGATCAGAGCTGGCATGGCCTGCAGGGCAGAGGCCCCATGTCCTAGTCCTTGAGCTGGGTGTATTGCTGAGTAGGATGGTGGGATTCCCTTCAGGGTCTTGGTTGTTACCTTTGCAGGGTGGGCAGGGCTGGGGCACCCTGTGGTGGAATTCTGACCCCCCCCGCCCTCTCCGCCAGTAACCAGATCTCTCCCCCACACTCTGTATTCAGAACACCACGTGAGCCGCTCGCGGAGGAAGAGCGTCCCTGCAGGGAAGCAATACAGCATCAACATGGACGCGCCCCCGGCACCCCCGTTCCGGCCCTCGGTGAGAGACCTCCCCTGCCCTGACACACATGGAGACGCGCAGTCACCCTCATACTGACACATGGGTCTGCACTCACACGGGCACTTCTACTCACTGATTTACACCCCCCAGACTCACACTCACTGACAAAAGGACTGACGCTCAGAGGGTCTCTCAAGTTCGCATGCGCGCACACACATTCATGCTCATTGCCCCCCAGGTGCGTGGGTTCTCTGAGAGGGTAGTGGAGTTAAGTGGTTAGAGCAGGGGAGCTCTCACTCTCCTCCCAGAGCCGGGGATAGAACCCCTGAGTCCTGGCTCCCACTCCACACACCCCCAACCCACTAGCTCCCACTCCCTTCCCAGAGTTGGCACTAAAACCCAGGAGTCCTGGCTCCCTCAATGCCCCCTCAGCATCTCACTCTGTCTATCCCCTACCCACAGCAGGGCTTCCTGAGCCGGCGTTTGAAGAGCTCCATCAAACGGACAAAGAGCCAGCCCAAACTGGACCGGACCAGCAGTTTCCGCCAGATCCTGCCACGGTTCCGGAGTGCTGACCATGACAGGTGAGAGAGCCCCTCCGGTCCATATCCCACCTCATGGCACTGCTGCAGAGAGCAGCATGGGGCTCCAAGGCACAGACTCTGCCCAGCACTGCCAGGAATCACTGCCCTGGTCGGGGACCCCAGTTCCAGGCACACACAGGGTCAACTCTCTCGTCCTTCACCATGGGAATGGTTGCCCCACACCAGAGGCAGTTGCATCTTGAGAGATCCCTGTACTAACAGCCCCTGCAACCCACCTCGACAGCAGGCATGTCAGTAGTGACGGGCAGGGAGCTGTGGGGCTTCATTGATAAAACTTTGTTACGACCTCAGGTGACAGGAGAAGGTTGCATGGGGGGGGATTGTCCCCTCCAGTCCGTTTTCTGCAGGGGGCTGTGCCCTGTCGCACCCCCCCGCATCTGGAGTTGCTGGTGTCGCTGTCAGAGGTGTACTTTCCATTTGGGGGTTGTGCAGGACTGGGAAAGGGGTAGTTGGGGGGAGGGAAAAGAGGAGGGAGCATTGCGGACGGGAGGCAGCCAACGATGGGAAGGAAGCTGGGGGAAGCAGAGGGAGGAGGAGGGCAAGGAGGAAAGAGAGCAGTGGGAGGCAACTGGGCATTGGGGGGCAGCCAGCCAGGGGGAGTAGGGCATGGGGGGTGAGGCAGCCAGTAGTGGGGTGGGAATGGGGGAGCTGGGGGGGAAGAGGCATCCAGTGGAGGGAATGGTGAGGGGAGTGGTTGAGGGAGGTAACCAGTTGGGAGGAATAGTGGGAAACAGCCGTGGGGGGCAGGAAAGGGGAGTAACCAGTAAGGGGGTTGGGGGAGGCAGCCGGTGGGGGGGGGCGGGAATGGGGGTGGGGGAGGCAGCCAGCTGGGGAAGTGGGGCTGGCAGGCGGAAGCGGTGCTGCTGGGTGCCGGGAGCTGTTTATAGCCAGAGATGGTGGGTGGGAGCCAGGAGCAGAAGCCGGATCCGGCTTGGCAGAGATCCCAGCCCTGGCCCGACTCGTCCTCTCTGCCTCCCTGGCTGCCGGAGCCTGGCCCGGCTACCCCCCATCCCAGCCCAGGTCCCTGCCCCGCCTGGTGAGTCCTCGCTGGCCCAGTGGGGAGAGCAGGGAGCCGGGAAGGCGCAAGCAGGGGGCACAGACACCTGCCCGAGTGGGTGTGGGGACATGGGGGGGCCCCAGGTGCATGTGTATGTGGTGCATGCATGTCTGTGTGTGTGTGCATTTGGGACATACGTGTGTGTGTGTGTGTGTGTGTGCGCGCGCGCATGTGAGAGGTTAAAGCCATGCCAAACTTTTGCTGTATAAGGAGCTTAGTGACTCAGGATTGTGAGATTTTCATGTCAGGATCCAGCAAGATTGACCACAGGGGTGGGGTGGGAAGAAAGTAAACCGCCCCAACACACACATGCACACGCACATGCACACACTCACACATGCACGTGCACATGCTTATGCAGACAGGCGCACACCTGCGCACACATGCACATACATACACGCGCATGCCCATACGCACATTTTCACACACATGCACGTATATGTGCACGCGCCCATGCATGCACATACACACACGCACACACATGCGCACATGCACGTTTTTTTTTTTTTTCTTTTTTTATTCTTTTTTCTTTTTTTTTTTTATTTATTTTTTCATTAGCTGGGGCAAGTCTCTGGCCTGCATGAAAGCGGGGTGGGGGGCAGGGGCAGACGTCACTATATGATCACGATGGTCCCTTCTGGTTGTAGAACTTCTGCATCTTCCACAGCCGGGCGCAGCCCAAGCATGGCTGGCTGGGGACAAACCGAGGTGGGAGGGCTCCCAGAGAAAGGAAGTGGGGTGGGGGCTGCTCTGCCTGTGCCCCAGTGCAGCACTAGGGGGTGTGGGGGGCTCTCCCTTCAGCGTCAGGGCTGGTCCCAGTTGGGGATGCTGTGCTCCAAGGCGGGGAAGGAAACACACGGGGCGTGGGCCCCAGTGTCCTGGCCACATTCGGGCACCAAAGAGTCCCTGGAGCCTCACTGGGGTATTGCTTGGGTACAAGGTTCTCCTGCCCATCCAGTTTCACACTCCTGTCCGGTTTGTATAGTCCCGTTACCCCGGCCCAGAGGTGGCTGCATCTCAGTATTTGTGTGACGTATAACGTCTATAGGGCTGCGTAGGCTCTCTGTGTATAGGAGGGGCAGGCATGTGGATGGAGGCTGTATAGGGGCATGGGGGGCAAAGTGGGGAGTGCCTGTGATCTGCCCCCTCTTTGTAGACACAGCTGGGAGGAGTGCAGCTGTCTTGGTATCTGGACTCCTGGCTCCCCCCCAGGTTTGGGATCCCCCACCCCTATCCTGTCCCCATAGCCCAGTTGCCTCCCGTCTGGCCCTCCCCCAGTGTCCTCAGCAGCCCCTCAACCCCACTTGGGCTCCCCATTCGCATCCCCTGTCCCCTCCCCAGCCTGGGCTTCTTCCTTTCCTACGTCTCTGGCTCGTCTCCCCCCAGCCTGGGCTTCCCCCTCCTTGTACTCCCTGCCTGCCCCCCCCAGGCTCCCCCACTTCAAACTGGGTTTCCCCCCTTTCCTGTCCCCCATCTGGGTTCCCGCAGGCCTGCTCCAGGGCTCCCCTCCCCAGGCCCCTGCTCTTAGGGTGACCAGATGTCCCAATTTTATAGGGACAGTCCCGATATTTGGGGCTTTTTCTTATATAGGCTCCTATTAGCCCCCACCCCCGTCCCGATTCTTCACACTTGCTGTCTGGTCACCCTACCTGCTCTGCCTGGCACCCCAGGCCCACTGCCGACACATCCCTGCCTGGCCGGGTGAGTATTTTTAGCGGCGCCCGCCCCCACTCTGCTCCAGTGACGGCAGAGCCGAGCCCAGCCGAGCTCTGAGTCGCTGCCTCCCGGAGACGCAGGGGCCTCTCTGCTTACGCAGCCCAGTCGCTAAAAATAACCTGCTGGGGGCGGCCACTCACCTGCGCCAGCTGGGGGCTGCCTTGTGTGTCCTCGCCAGCATGGGGCATCCTCAGGGAACTGGGAGCCAGGACTCCTGGGTTCTATCCCTGGCTTGGGGAATCCGGGGGGTTTAGTGAATTTGGGGGGCTGGAAACCAGAACTCCTGGTTTCTATCTCTGGCTTGGAGGATTGGGGGGGCGGGGTTGGGGATCTAGTGGGTTGGGGGGGCTGTGAGCCAGGATTCCTGGATTCCATCACCAGCTCAGGGAGGGCTGTGGGGTTTAGCAGGTTGGGGTGGGGGGGTTCTATCCCCAGCTGGGACGGGGGAGAGGTTGGAGTCTAGTGGGTTTGTAGCAGGGTTCAGGAGCCAGGATGCCTGGGTTCTATACCCAGCTCGAGGAGGGGCATGGGGTCTAGTGGATTTCAGGGCGGGGACTGGAAGCCAGGACTCCTGTGTTCTATCTTTGGTTTTTGCCAGAGACTAGAGTGATTTTGCAGGCGGGGAGGGTAAATCCCTTTCCCCTCTGTGTCTCAGTTTCCTGCTCTGTAACCGGGGGGTAATGGTGCTGACCCTCTGTCCCTGTTCTAATGTGGCCTGGTGTCTATGAAAATGCCATGTGATTTACCTGTGGGTTGCAGCCTCCCAGGGTGACCCCCAGGGACCCTGCATGGGGCCCTCCTCCCCACTCAGTTACTTTGTGCATGTCTCTGACTCTCTCTCTCTTTCTCTCTCTCTCTTGTTCTGCGGTCCAGACCCCCCGGCAGTGCAGAATTGTCTATAGGGGGCCCCTCCCATGGCCAGCCGCTGAATCCCCCAGGTACCCCCCGTCCCGGGCACCAGCTGTCTGTGTGGTCTCACCAGTGCCATGGCCACAGCTAGGGCATGTTCTGCACACACCCCGGGAGGCTGTAGGACCCCCTGCCCCCATAGCTTGGCTGCCCACACGCCCCCCTCAGCGGCTCCAGAGCCCATGTCTCAGTTGTCTCCCCTCCCTCTCCCCGTCCCATGCTTGTGTCATGGCACCAGATTCACTGTGTTTGACCCCGCTGCACTGGACTCACTCCAATGACACGAGCCACGGGGCCCCGCAAGCCCCCGTCTCACCAGCTCCCCTCCCCGCAGAGCCCGCCTCATGCAGAGCTTCAAGGAGTCGCACTCCCACGAGTCCCTGCTGAGCCCCAGCAGCGCGGCTGAGGCCCTGGAGCTCAACCTGGACGAGGACTCCATCATCAAACCCGTGCACAGCAGCATCCTGGGCCAGGAGTTTTGCTTCGAGGTACGGCAGCCCAGCCCAGGGCGCTAGCACCTGCAAGGGAGCTGGGCCCGGGGGCTGGGAGCCAGGACTCCTGGGTTCTGTCCTGGCTCTGGGAGGGGAGTGGGGTCCGGGGGGTTAGAACAGGGGGGCTGGGAGCCAGGACTCCTGGGTTCTGTCCCTGGCTCTGGGAGGGGAGTGGGGTCCGGGGGGTTAGAACAGGGGGACTGGGAGCCAGGACTCCTGGGTTCTGTCCCTGGCTCTGGGAGGGGAGTGGGGTCCGGGGGGTTAGAACAGGGGGGCTGGGAGCCAGGACTCCTGGGTTCTATCCCTGGCTCTGGGAGGGGAGTGGGGGCTGGTGGGTTAGAGCAGGGGGAGCTGGAAGCCAGGACTCCTGGGTTCTATCCCTGGCTCTGGGAGGGGAGTGGGGGCTGGTGGGTTAGAGTAGCGGTCTGGAAGCCAGGACTCCTGGGTTCTCTCCCCAGCTCTGAGCGGGGAAGGAGGTGTATGGCTGGGCACCCCGGTCAGGGAGTGTGGAAGTACATGTGGCCCTGCTCAGCTGCTCCTCATTCTCTCTTCCTCAGGTCACCACTGCGTCCGGCACCAAGTGCTTTGCTTGCCGCTCGGCTGCAGAGCGCGACAAGTGGATCGAGAACTTGCAGCGAGCCGTGAAACCCAACAAGGTGCTGTAGAGGAGGGAAGCTGGGGGGCAGGGGAGCCCCAGAGGAAAGAGGGTGGATACTGGCTGACAGGAGAGCTAAAGGGCAGGAGGCTGGGTCCAGCCCCCCACAGCTGTGCACGTGTCCCTCTCTCCCCACATGTTCGCCTGCTGCCTTACTCCTCAGGAGTTGTGTCCCCCTGCTCCCCCTGCCCAGAGCTACTCTTACAGCCCCAATTTACCACAGAGCACACGCAGCTCCCCATAGCACCAACCCCCCTGCCTGTGTCCCATAGCATCGACCGACCCACCTGCCTGTTCCCATTCCTACACCCCATAGCACCGACCCCTGCCTACATCCTCATCCCCCCAATTTGCCTACACCCGACCTCCCTATGCTCCATAGCACTGACCCCCATCTAACCCCCTGTGCCCCCCAGGATAACAGCCAGCCCCCCCGCCACATCTAACCCCCTGTGCCCCCAGGATAACAGCCAGCCCCCCTGCCACATCTCACCCCCTGTGCCCAGGGCCAGCGCAACCCATTAGGCTACAATTTGGGGGGCAGTGACCGTGGCGGTATTTCGGTGGCGGGACCTTCCGCTGCCTTTGTGGGGGGCGGCATTTCGGGGCGGGACCTTCCGCCGCCTAGGGCGGCAGAAAAGCTAGCGGCTCTCCTGCCTGTGCCCCCCAGGATAATAGCCAGCACCCTCGCCACGTCTAACCCCCTGTGCCTCCAAGATAATAGCCAGCCCCCCACCACATCTAACCCCCTGTGCCCCCGAGGATAACACCCCTCCAACCCCCCTGTGCCCCCCAGGATAACAGCCCCCCCAACCCTCCCATCTAACCCCCTGTGCCCCCCAGAATAACAGCCCCCCAACCCCTTGTGCCCTCCAGGATAACAGCCAGCACCCCCGCCACATCTAACCCCCTGTGCCTCCTCAAGATAACAGCCAGCACCTCCCCCATCTAACCCCCTGTGCCCCCCAGGATAACAGCCGGCGGGTGGACAATGTGCTGAAGCTGTGGATCATTGAGGCGCGGGAGCTGCCGCCCAAGAAGCGCTATTACTGCGAGCTGTGCCTGGACGACATGCTCTACGCCCGCACCACCAGCAAGATGCGCACGGACAATGTCTTCTGGGGCGAGCACTTCGAGTTCAACAACCTGCCAGCCGTGCGCACCATCCGCCTGCACATCTACAAGGACACGGACAAGAAGCGCAAGAAGGACAAGAGCAACTACGTGGGCATGGTCAGCATCCCCATCGCCAGCGTCACCGGGCGCCACTTCGCTGAGCAGTGGTACCCACTCAGCCAGCCCAGCACCAGCAAGAGCAAGGCCGGCTGCCCTGCCGTGCGCGTCAAGAGCCGCTTCCAGACCATGAGCATCCTCCCCATGGAGCTGTACAAGGAGTTTGCTGAGTACGTGACCAACAACTACCGCATGCTGTGCGCCGTGCTGGAGCCGGTCCTGAGCGTCAAGAGCAAGGAGGAAGTGGCCTGCGCGCTGGTGCACATCCTGCAGAGCACTGGCAAAGCCAAGGTACCGGGAGAGTGGGAGGGACGGTGGCAGAGTTGGAGGACAAAGTGCCCTCTGAATTGTCTGCCTCTCAGGTCCTTCTGGGCACGGGGTGGGGAGGTTTGGGGTGTTGAGTCCCCTCGCTCACTCCCCTGCCCGGGACTAACTCCTGCAGGATTTCCTCTCGGACATGGCCATGACGGAAGTGGATCGGTTCATGGACCGGGAGCACCTGATATTCCGGGAGAACACCCTGGCCACGAAAGCCATAGAGGAGTATCTGAAACTCATTGGCCAGAAATACCTCAAGGATGCCATTGGTGAGTGAGGGAGGGGGAGGGGTTTGCTTGCACTCGCGGGTGTGGGTGCGCACACGCACATGCACTGTGGGTGAGTCTGGGTCCTATGCGTGTGAAGGTGGGCATGTGCCCTGCTCCCTGGGAGGCATGTGGGTCTGTGCACCGTGCCTGCAGGGATCTGTATGCCCAGAGAGTGGGATCTGTGCTCTGGGGTTTAGGGGCGTTAGCCCTGTACTCAGCCTGGCGATGGGGTGTGATCCCCAATTGAACAGCTGGTCCTGGCACTGGGATACACCTGAGTTGGCATCTCACTCCATCTGGTCTCTGGAGAGGCTGGTGGAGCACTCCCTCCCCAGCTTCAGGCCCCTGAGGATAGGACGGAGTGTGCAGGGTGGTAGGAGCTGGTTCCTGGGGCAATGTCCAGCCTGGCACCCTCCTCCCTGCCCCACTAGCTCTCTGCCCTCTATTCCTGCAGGCGAGTTCATCCGGGCGCTCTACGAGTCAGAGGAGAACTGCGAGGTCGACCCCATGAAATGCTCCTCGTCCACCCTGCCTGACCACCAGGCCAACCTGCGTATGTGCTGTGAGCTGGCGCTCTGCAAGGTCGTCAATTCGCACTGGTGGGTGCCAGCTGGCAGGGGGATGGGGGCATGTCCAGGGGCAGGGAGTGAGCAGGTGCTGTGCAAGGTTAGCAGTGCAATTGTGCAGCACGGTGTGGGGGGATTTGAGGGAATGGGTGGAGGGAGGAGGTGTTGAGGGCACTGAGAGTTCAGGCAGGAGCTGAGAAAGGTCTGTGCCCTATGGCGAGGTGTATGGGGGACTCCGGAGCTCACCGATGTCCCTGCCACCCCTGCACTCTGTTCCCATGGGAGCTGAAGGCCATCAGTGCCCTGTGGAGGGGGGTGGGCTCAGGGCTGTGTGTGGGTCATTGATGATCCCTCTGCCCTCCCCACAGCGTGTTCCCGCAGGAGCTGAAGGAGGTCTGTGCCCTGTGGGGGGTGCACGGGCTCTGTGGGGGGCACAAGGGCTCTGGGGGCATATGGTCTCAGGAGGCCTGGGGGTCACTGATGGCCCTTCTGCCCTCCCGACAGCGTGTTCCCGCGGGAACTAAAGGAGGTGTTTGCCTCGTGGCGGCTGCGCTGCGCTGAGAGGGGCCGCGAGGACATCGCTGACCGGCTGATCAGTGCCTCACTCTTCTTGCGCTTCCTGTGCCCGGCGGTCATGTCGCCCAGCCTCTTTGGGCTCATGCAGGAGTACCCGGACGAGCAGACATCCCGCACGCTGACCCTCATCGCCAAAGTCATCCAGAACCTGGCCAACTTCAGCAAGTGAGAGATGCACCATGGGCCAGGGCATCAGGGTGGGACATCCCGGGTATGGGGAATGTTTTTTTGGGTGGGGCGCCTTAGGGTGCTACATCCCGCTGACTCAAGAAGCCTCCCCGCCCTTGGCAGGTTTCAGCCGCACAAAGGAGTATGTGTCATTCAGAGATGAGTTCCTGGAGGGGTCTGCGCATTGTATGGGGCTGTATGTAGGGGGTGCTGTACTCCATGGACCCCTCTGCCCGCTGGCAGCATCAGCAGCAAGGAGTACATGGTGTTCATGAACGAGTTCCTGGGTGGGAGTGGGCCAGCATAGGAGGGGGCCTGGGTGTTGTATGGGGGGGTGCTGTACCCCACTGACTCCCCCCCAAAACCCCACACCAGGTTCGGCAGCAAGGAGGAGTACATGGCATTCATGAATGAGTTCCTGGAGCTGGAGTGGGCCAGCATGCAGCAGTTCCTCTATGAGATCTCAAACCTCGACACCCTGACCAATAGCAGCAGCTTTGAGGGCTACATCGACCTGGGCCGCGAGCTCTCCACGCTGCATGCTCTGCTCTGGGAGGTCATGCCCCAGCTCAGCAAGGTACAGAGACCTCGGACATGGGGCTAGGAGCCAGGACTCCTGGGTTCTCTCCTGGCTCTGGGAGGGGAGTGGGGGATGAAAGCCAGAACTCCTGGGTTCTCTCCTGACTCTGGGAGGGGAGTGGGGGCTGGTGGGTTAGAGCAGGGGGCTGGGAGCCAGGACGCCTGGGTTCTCTCCTGGCTCTGGGAGGACAGCCGGGATCCCCAAGTCTCATGCTAACCCCCTCCCCTGTCTTTCTGCCCGTGGCCCCAGGAAGCCCTGATCAAGCTGGGCCCCCTGCCTCGGCTGCTCAACGACATCAGCGTCGCCCTCAGGAACCCGCACATCCAGCGGCAGCCAAGTCACCAGGGGGAGCGGCTGCAAACCAAGCCCATCATCCTGCGGGGACCATCCTCTGACATGCAGCCCTACATGATGCGTGACCTCAACAGGTGAGTGGAGTCTGGGACTGGGGGCTGGAAGGCAGTGGGAGAGAGCAGGGCACTGGATAGGGCTGCAACCCAATTCACTGGGGGGGCGGCCAGGGGTCATCTCCCTCTGCCCCCCCCCTTTCCCATGTAGGGTCCTGTCCAGCTCTCCCCCCAACACTAACTGCTGCCTCTGCTCCCCCTGCAGCTCCGTCGATCTGCAGCCCTACATGGTGCGGGGTCTCAACAGGTGAGTCCTGGCGCGGTCCCCACACTGTATCCGGTACACCCCCCTGCCGCTCCACCCACCCTTCCTGATGGGGAGCAACACCATCATTCCCCTTCCTTGCCCTGCACCAGTCCCAGGTGGACACAGGGTGTGAGTGCTGCCCTGTTCCAAGTAGCTCTGCGTGAGGCCTGGGCAGCACCAGGCTGGGCCCATTCCCTCCTCTGGGGGCTCCTGTGGAGTCTGTGTGCAGGAGGCTCATTTTTGGGGCGCTGAGGGGGACTAGGAACACCCCTGCTAGCCCTGGGAAGGGATGGTCACACATCATGGTCTGCTCAGAGACTCCCTTATCCCCCGGGGACCCTGGGCTGGGGCTGTTCGTCCCCCCCTTTCCCCCGGGGCTGCTCCCTGGCTCCCCCCATCCTCTGGGGACTCTGGGCTGGGGCTGTTCTTCCCCCCATCTGTCCCCCTCCCAGGCTGCTCCCCAACTCCCCCATCTCCCAGGGGCCATGAGCTGGGGCTGTTCTTTCCCCTGTCTGTCCCCCCAGGGCTGCTGACCGACTCCCACCTCCCATATACCCCAGGAGCCCTGGGCTGGGGCCACTCACTGCTCCCTTCTCCCCATCCCCGCTGGAGCACTGGCCCCAGCGCTGACCACCTGGCCTTTCTGCCCCCCCAGCTCCATGGACATGACCCGGTTGCCTTCGCCCACCAAGGAGAAGGGCTCCAAGGACATGTTCTTTGTGACACGCCCGCCCCTGGCCCGCTCCTCACCCGCCTACTGCACCAGCAGCTCCGACATCACTGAGCCCGACCAGAAGATGCTGAGCGTCAACAAGAGCGTCTCGATGCTGGACCTGCAGGACAGCCGCATGAACAGCGTCTCCAACCTGCAGAGTGTGGGCGACATGCTCAACAGCAGCCAGGCCTCCATCACCGCGGCCATGGGACTGCGGCCCAGCCGCCTCTCGCAGGGCAGTGGCTCCAGCATCGCGGCTGGCCTGCGGCTCAGCCACATGGGAGTCACCACTGACGGGGCTGCAGCCCAGCAGCTTAGGGTGCCCCTCTCCTTCCAGAACCCCCTCTTCCACATGGCCTCAGACGGGCCCTCAGCTGCACCCTCGCACCGGCCGTCTGAGGGCAACCCCGACACCTTTGCCCCCTTCCACGGCTACAGCAAAAGCGAGGATCTGTCCGCCAGTAAGCACATCATCCACAGCCACAGCTACAGTGACGAGTTCACCCGCCAGGGCTCCGAGTTCACCAAGCGCCAGCTCTCGCTGCAGGAGAACCTGCAGAACATGCTCTCCCCCCCACAGATCACCATCGGGCCCCAGCCCCAGCGAGCCCCACCCCAGCCGCAGCCCCAGGTCCCACTTCAGCGCGGAAAGTCCCAGCAGCTGACGGTCAGCGCTGCCCAGAAACCCCGGCCCTCCAGCGGCAACCTGCTGCAGTCACCCGAGCCCACCTACGGGCCAGCCCGTGCCCGCCAGCAGTCGGTCACCAAGGAGACGCCCTCTGCACTCAAGCCAACCATTACCAAGCAGGTGTGGGGAGGGCAGGAAGGGAGGCAAGGTGTGTGGGTGGTGGGAGGGGAGTGGAGGGGTGTCAGCGAGTGGGGAGATGGGGCAGAGTGGACAGGTGGGGAGTGGTACAAGGGGGACAGTGAGAAGGCTCAGGGGTTGGTCCTCAGGAGCAGAGCATCAGTACTGCTCAGGGTGGGTGGCTGACCTTCGGGCGGGGGTGGTGTTCTGTCTTCCAGGAGTCCCCACAGGGCGGTGAGGGGAGTCTCTGAGGCACGGAGGGGGTCTCATTCCATGCTCACTAACTCTCTCCCCCCACAGCCATCGCACACGCCTTCCACGCTGAACCCAGTCATGCCGGCCTCTGAGCGCACCGTGGCCTGGGTTTCCAACATGCCACACCTGTCAGCCGACATCGAGAGCTCCCACATCGAGCGCGAGGAGTACAAGCTGAAGGAGTACTCCAAATCCATGGATGAGAGCCGGCTGGACCGGGTAAGGGAACCCAGGAGGCCTGACTCCCAGCCACCACCCCTGCTTTAACCCACTAGACCCCACTCCCCTCCTCATGCCAAAGATAGAAGCAGGAGTCCTGGCCCCCAGCCCTTCACGGTGGGGAGGCACGGAGCCCCTGCCTCAAGGCAGAAGTGCCCTCATGGCCATCACATTGCCTCTCCCTCCAGGTGAAGGAATATGAGGAGGAGATCCACTCACTGAAGGAGCGGCTGCACATGTCGAACCGCAAGCTGGAGGAGTACGAGCGGCGCCTGATGTCACAAGAGGAGCAGACCAGCAAGATCCTGATGCAGTACCAGCAACGGCTGGAGCAGAGCGAGAAGCGGCTGCGCCAGCAGCAGGTGGAGAAGGACTCGCAGATCAAGAGCATCATCGGCAGGTGAGGGGCGGATCGGAGCGGTGGGGCCTTATGGTAGGGTCACTGGGTCCTGGGCATGTGCGGGGAAGGGGGGGGCCATGGGGTCCCTGGCACATGTTGGGGAAGATGGGAGGTCACAGGGTCCCTGACACACATGGGGGGCGGCTCATGGCAGAGGCACAGGGTCCCTGGCATGTGTGGGGATATGGGGGCACAGGGTCCCTGATACATGGTGATGAGGGGGTCATGAGGTCCCCAGCACACGCAGAGGCTGGCGGGGGGTCACAGGACCCTAGGAGGATCCCCTCAGAGATCCTGAACTCAGGGCAGGGAGGGAACAGTCCCTCTAGGAGCTGCATCCCATCCCATCCCCCAGGTACCTGCCGTGGCCTCCGCCCCCCCAGGGACCTGCTCCATCTGCCCCCTGCCCCATTGGGCGTTAGCTGTCAGGGACCCTTGGCCTCCCCCCGCGGGAGCCCGGATTGACTCCAGTGAAGCCTGTCCCTGCAGGTTGATGCTGGTGGAGGAGGAGCTGCGCAGGGATCACTCGGCCGCCCACGACGTCTCCGAACCCCGGAAACGCCTGCTCGACGCTCAGGTGGAAATTACAATGTCATTTTTCTTTTCCGTGTCTCCATTTCCCATCCCATCTCGTCTGCTGTCTGTCCCACGGGCAGGGCTAGTGCTGGGGGAAACCGATGGATGGACCCGGAGCAGGGCTAGTCCTGGAGAGACAGCCTGCTGGATGGACCCAGAGCAGGGCTAGTGCTGGGGGAAACCAATGGATGGACCCGGAGCAGGGCTAGTGCTGGGGAGACAGCCGGAAGGGTGAATGGAAGGGTAGGGGGCAGGGCTGGTAGAGGTGGATGGAGAAATGAGGGTTAGAGTTGGAGGACACAGACACACTGACCGCCACAGCATTAGGACCAGGAGAGAGGAAGGCCTAGGGCTGGGAGAGGTGGACAAATGGATGGGCGGGGAGGGCTAGCACTGTGTTAGCCCTAGACAGGGTTCCTGCCTCTTGGGGTCATAGGATCAGGGTGTTCACAGGGTGAGGGGGCCAGTGCACCCTTACAGTACTCTCAGAGCAGGCCTGGGATTCAGTGCCTCCTTCAGAGGATAGAGGTTAAGAGGGGCCCTGGGCAGTGGGGACTTCTTGGGTCCATGGGGTTTAGGATGAGGAGATGCCATCTGGACACCATGAGAAATAGCTCCTCTCCCCATCCCTCCCTCCCTGACTTTTCAGCAATTCCACAATAAAACTCTCTATTCCCCAATCATCTCCTCACACAACCCCTACACATTTCCCTACGAAACCCAACAATCCCCTCATATAGCTCCCCCAAAATCACCTGAGCTGACACCATAATGCCCCCCATAAGCCCCCTCCCACAGTTCCCCCGATAAACTTTCAGCCCCCGGAGTTCCTCCATCACCTCCTGATACTCTAACTCTGAGAGCTTACATGGGCCTTGCAGCCTGGGCAACAAGGGACATGGGACAGGTAAGAATAGCCTCCAAAGCTAGGTGTTGTGTTCAGAGTCCTGGGAGGCTGTGGGGCCCGGCTCGGGGTTTAATGAGATGTGTGCAGAGATTGGGGCCCAAGGAGCCCGTGGGGCCCAGCTCAGGGACCTAGTGAGGCCTGTGCAGGATTGGGGTCCGAGGAGGCCGTGAGGCCTAGCTCAGGGGATAGTGAGGCCTGTGCAGGGATTGGGGCCTGAGGGGGCCATGGGGCCTGGCTCAGGGGATAGTGAGGCCTGTGCAGGGATTGGGGCCTGAGGGGGCCATGGGGCCTGGCTCAGGGGATAGTGAGGCCTGTGCAGGGATTGGGGCCTGAGGGGGCCATGGGGCCTGGCTCAGGGGATAGTGAGGCCTGTGCAGGGATTGGGACCCAAGGAGCCCGTGGGGCCTGGCTCAGGGGATAGTGAGGCCTGTGCAGGGATTGGGGTCCGAGGAGGCCATGGGGCTTGGCTCTGGGCCTAGTGAGGTGTGTGCAGGGATTGGGGCCCGAGGGGGCCGTGGGGCCAAATTCAGGGGCGTAGTGAGGCCTGTGCAGGGATTGGGGTCCGAGGAGGCCGTGGGGCTTGGCTTAGGGGCTTAGTGAGGCCTGTGCAGGGATTGGGGCCTGGCTCAGGGGATAGTGAGGCCTGTGCAGGGATTGGGGCCCGAGGAGGCCGTGGGGCCTGGCTCAGGGGATAGTGAGGCCTGTGCAGGGATTGGGGCCCGAGGGGGCCATGGGGCCTGGCTCAGGGGATAGTGAGGCCTGTGCAGGGATTGGGGTCCGAGGGCACCGTGGGGTCCATCTTGAGATTAGGGTTTCCACCGGTCTATGATCGTCCCTTGTTTGAGGTGGCTGTCCTGGGAAGTTGAGAGACCAATCGGTGATATGCTAAGGGACATGGTGCTTCCCTAAAAGGTCTTTTAAAATAAAGTGGGGTTCCTTATTTTCCCCATGCTTTCCTCTTATTTGCACCCTGCCAAGGTGGTCACCATATAGGTCAGGGGTAGGCAACCTATGGCACGCGTGCCGAAGGTGGCACGCGAGCTGATTTTCAGTGGCACTCACACTGCCCGGGTCCTGGCCACCAGTCCGGGGGGCTCTGCATTTTAATTTAATTTTAAATGAAGCTTCTTAAACATTTTAAAAACTTTATTTACTTTACATACAACAATAGTTTAGTTATATTATAGACTTATAGAAAGAGACCTTCTAAAAACGTTAACATGTATTACTGGCCCGCAAAACCTTAAATCAGAGTGAATAAATGAAGACTCGGCACAGCACTGCTGAAAGGTTGCCGACCCCTGATCTAGGTATCAGTGTCTGGATACGGGGCTGGGTGCCCAGGGGTCAGTGTACAGAGACTGGGCGGTGTGTGTATGAGGGTTTTGAGGTAGCTGTGTAGCTCTAGCAGCTGTTCACCTGGCTGTCCCAGCATAAGCCAGTGGCAGGAATCTCTCCCCTTCCCCGGTCGTCCCGTGTGCCCCAGAGCTGGGTCAATTTGGCCCTGGATCTGTGGGTGCAGCGAGAGGTCAGGGAGAGGACTTCAATCATGATTTTCCCAGGCCCCTTCCCCCTGCTGCCCCCAGCACTTCCCGGCCCTCTCCCATCCTGGGTCTGTGGACCCCTCCTGTTCTCTGGGGAGACGATGGAGCCAGCGATGGGGTGATCCGTGCTCCCACCGGGGGGCACCAGTGCCGGGGCCCTGACCCGTCTGTTTCTCTCCTCTTCATCCTAGCTTTTCATCAGGTAACTCTCTCTGACTCTGCTTTTGTCACGTGGAGGGATCGGGGGGACTCTCGCCGTTCGGTAGCAGATCAGGTGGGTCCTTTCCTCTCCTCCCCCTCAACCCCCATCTGCACACGCACCCCCTCTCCCTCTGTGCATCACCCCTCCCTGTAGAGACTAGCAAACTACCTTCTCCTTCCCCATTAGGTTCAATTAACTCCGTTGTCTGGTTGGTTCTATCCTCCCTGTCCCGCCGAGGGTCCAGCCTCTCTCTCTCCAGTGGGCCCAGACCACTGAGTACTGGCATGGCTGGGGGGGATTGAACCTGGCACCATGGAGCCTGGTCAGAACATTTCACAGACACTGTCTCTTGGGGGCAGCGCTGCGGGTGTTGCCTGGGCTGCTCAGCCCCAGGGCCTGCCTTCACCCTCCTGTTGCGGGCTTTTTCCAGGCCTTCCCATAAGCCTCTCGGTCCTGTTGGCTGCTTCCATCAACTCTGGGGAGCCGCTCCGCACCCCACAGGATTTGGGGGTCTCAGGCTGGAGCAGTTCCATCATGGGGTGGCCAGTGGCTGAGAAGAGAACATCAGAATGCATCCTGTGACACCCAAGTCTTTACTGGGTGGCTGCCTCTATCCCCAGAGGGCAGAATTGCCTGGGTATTGCATCACAATCTCCCGGGAGCCTCGCTCCCTGTTGTGACACAGATGGGGTGGGGAAAGGTGCCAGTTGGATATGGGCAATTTGGGCCAGTATTTCTCTGGTCTTTTCCATCCCAGTGCCCTCTGCTTGAGTGATCCTCCCTGCGCTGCCTCTGGTGACACCCCCTCACACCTTCCACTGGTCACTAGCAGAGACAGGCGATGGGTCTAGATGAGCCCCTGGTCTGATCTGCACCAGCTGACCTATGCTGGGATGCAGCACGAGGACCATTTAGTGGTACAGGACAGGAACCGAAGGAGAATCACATGTGTCAGGAATAAACAATGTCACCTGTCAGCTGTCCCCATCCTGTCTGCCTTCCTGCCCCCCTGCTCCCTGACCCCCTGGGGGTCGTCTGACACTGGCCTGGGGTGCGTTCCCACCAGAGTAGCCCATGAACCTCTCTTGGGGTAGTGGCAGCACTTCTGTTTCCTTGGAGTTGGGATGTTGGGAGTCACCAGGCAGCCTGTGCTGCCCCCACCAACACCTCATGAGTTCTTTGCAGTGCTGGGGGTGATCCCTTCCCCTTGTGCCCTCGCTTCACCCCATCTTCAGCACAAAGCAGGTTCCCGTGGAGAGCTGCATTCCTCTGAGGGGGGCTGAGCCTTGGGGCCCCGGTCTTGCCCATGTGAGCATCTTGCCCTTCCCTTGAAAGGCTGGGGGAGCAGTGCTGGGAGGGAGGCTGAGGGGGAATCAGAGCTGGGGTGGAGGCCGATCGGGGAGTTAAATTGGGGGAATGTTGGGGGAAACGTTTCTCACCAGACAAGGGCAGTTAGTGTTTTGTTAGTGTCTGTGAGCGTCTTCCCCAGCGCTAACCCCCCAGTTTCATACCCGTCTCGTTTCCACCTCCTGTCTTATGTCTGTCTACGCCGCATCTCACTGGAACCTGTAACTCCTACTGAATTGGTGGCGGGGTGGGGAGGGCTGTGTTCACCTCCCAGGGGCAGAACCAGGGAGTCTGGGGCAGGGAGTGGAATCCTCAGGTCTCAGCCCTGAGCTACCCCCACTTGCAGTGAATCTCTTTCCCATAGCCCTGATTTCAGGTGTGCCGGGCTGCAGTGGGGGTGTCTGCGTCTCGTGCGTGCGTTGTGAGGGGAGGGCATGTGCAGTGTAACATGGGTGGGTGTGTGTGTCTGTGTCCTGTGAGCACATGTGTCGGGGGGCACAGGTCTCAGCGATGAGAGCACAGTCCACCGTCCAGAGGGGGGCGCCCCGGAATGCTCCCGGGTGGTGCCGGACGGCAGGCGTGAGAGGTTAGTGCCCGCGTAGGGAGGGCGTGTGTGGGAATGTCGTTCTCGGTGGTGATGGTGTGGGACTATGTGGGGGAGGGGATAGCATGGACAGACTGTGATTCCACAGGGACCAGGCAGTGTCCCCCAAGAGCAGAGTGGGACACTGACCCTCCGCCCTGAGCTGGGCTCCCATGTCATGGACTCAGCAGCTGCCTTGGCCTCATTGGCAGCCCCCTCAAACCCCACCCTGTGCCAACGGAACAATGAGAGCAAGAGGCTGTTCCCCACCCGGCCCCCGTGGCAATGGGATCTCTCCCCCACTTGTCCCTAGCCTGAGTGGGCTGGGGCAGGTTTGCCGTGTCCCCAGTGACCTCCCACTGAAATAGCGCTGGGAAAATGTGAGCCTGTGAACTGGCAGCATGCTGAGCACGGGGTGTGCCCCCAGGATTGGGGTTACACAGCAGAAAGGGGCATGGGGAGGGGAAGCTTTACCCTTGTTTCCCGACCACCAGCAGGTCCAGCTCGTGCTGCTATCCAGCTGTTAAACTGGGTGCTGGGTGCTTAGTCAAAGCCCCACCTCTGGCTCAGTCAAGAGAAACATCTTTTGTCTAAGGCTGGGCTGGCCAGTTTGTCCTGCAGAGCTGTGCTGGGTCAGGGGTGACCCTAGTGAGACACAGATAGACTGGGATAAAAGTGCCTTGTACCCTTCTAGCTTATTCCCCTTCGGGAATGGCTGGCTGCTCGCAGCACCTTTTCATCACTGTATCCACACTACTAGCAAAGGTGTCTGGCTTTAACCCCCGCAGGACAGTAAAAGCAGGATACCATTCAGATGTAGAGGAGCCTTTCATGACAGCTGGGCTGCTGGTAGGCCAAGATTTTCCAGGGTATTTAGTGCCTGAGGATGCAGATAGGCACCTAGTAGGTGTAATTTCCAGACAGATTAGGTGCCAAAGTCCTGTCTGTAAATCTGGCCAGAAGGGACGTGCCCGAGCTGAGAGAGAGAGCCTGCAGTAGAGCAGGGACTGGAACGCAGAGCTTCTGCATCCCAGGCGAGCACCCTACCCCCCACTTTGGCAATCCTCCCTATGGTAAATTAATCTCAGGATAGCTGTGTCTGCCCTGGGGTCCTAGTGGTACCCGGGTACTAGTAAGACGTCACCACCCCTAACTTACAGCTTTTAAGAGTAGACCAGGCTAGCTAGGTCTCTGTCGACCAGGTGGTAGCTGGCTGGGCATAGGGTTTGTCCAGCTGGGTGCTAAGAGAAGTGAATTACAATGGGGGCGTTAACATGTTTTCCAGTAGGAATCCTTTTTCTTTTGTCCCACTGTGCGTTTGGGGTGCACTGCTGGAGTCCAGTGTTAGCTAACACGCCCACCCCATGAACTGCCAGGCCAGAGAAAACCTGGGGCCATCCTCTCCTACTAGGGAAACAAGCAACAAACCCCCAGGAGAACCCCTACTGTTCCTGGGTTGGTGCCGGATGCTCCTGGCTCAGGTCGGCCCCATGGACCGAGCTGCCTGGGAGGATGTAGGCACTGGAGAAGAGGGCTGGGGCAGGGGCTGCCATCTGGGTAGGTGTCTGGAGGGCTGGTGGGCGGGGCTGCAGATTGAGCGGCTGAGCCCCCGTAACGTTAATAAATAAGCCTTTGCTCTGTGTCTGTGTTGCAGGAGAGGCAGCTTTCCGCCGTGGGTACAGCAAACCCGCGTTTGAGCGGCGCTTTGGCCCAGCCATGGAACGGGATCCTGCCCGCCCAGCCACCGCCTCCGCCCCCGCGACTCCAGATCACGGAAAATGGAGAGTTCCGCAACACCGCTGCTGAGCACTAGCCACCGCCCCCGCGAGACGCGGCCCGGGGAAGATGGGGGGCACCCCCAGCCCGCAGCTCGGCGGGAGCAGCAGAGACCCTGGCAGGGACACAGTGCCCCTCCCAAGCAAATAAACCTGCACTGGGGGGGCACCCCCTTTACCCCCTCCCCTTGCACCAGCGCCCCCCCGCTCCTGCCTCCTTTAACCGCCCCCCCCCCCCCCCCCCCCTGTCCTTGGGGACAGTTCAATGCTTTGAACTCAACTTCAGGGTGTTTTATAGCAGAACACAGATGACAATCTTACACCCCCTCTCATACACCTTCCCCTCTCCTCCCAGAGGGAGCAGGGCTGACACCCCCTCCATGGACCTCTGCCTCCCCCTGGAGGAAATTGGGACATTACCTCTTCCCCACTTCGGATTTCTCAGGAGTGGCCTCATCCTCCCCCTGGCAGTCATTTTATAGTATTGCCCCCTCCTTTCCTGGTGTGTGCCCATGGGAGGGGAAGGGAGTAAACTCACCTCCAACCTGCCCCCAGGAGCCATGGCGGGGGGGCAGCTAGGGGGCTGATTTTGGTTGGCCGTGTTCCTGGAGGTTTCATCATATGACCTAATCTTTAATGAAAGTTGAGTCTTTAATTCCTGGAGACAATCCTGGAGGGTTGGCAACTGAGACAGGAGGCAGCTTGAGCCAAAGCTGTCCCCATTTCCCTGCAGGTGGGGGGGTCTCTGCCTGGCTCCAGCTCCCCGGGGCAGGGGCATCCCCCAGGGGGGGTCGAGGTTTCACTAATGGGGAAGGGCTCCCAGCTCTCTCTCCCCTCCAGCAATGGGATGTGGGTCAGGGTAGAAGGCTTGTGGAGCTGCAGGTACTCTCCCTGCCCCACCCATCACACGCTAGCCTCACCCTCAGCAAGGCAGGGCTGCCCCACACCATTGCCCTGGCCAAGGGAGAGACCACTCCCTCTTTCCTGCCTGGCCAGAGTCAGTGCTGGGGTTTGCCCCTCATCTCTGCCATTCCTACCTGGTGTCAGCGCTGGGGGTCTCCCCCCAACTCCTGCCTGGTGCCAGCACTGGGATCCCATCACCCTCTCCCTCTGCTCTCTGCGCTCTCTATACTCTGATAAAGGGCTTTGCCTGCTCAGCCCCCCCTCTCCCCCCGTATGTCCTGCACCCACCCCAATCTTTGGAAATGACGATTATGTAGACATTGATCTGTTTTTTTTTCGGGGGGGGGGGCATTGAGGGAGGGGCTTTTTCTTTCTTTCCTTCCTTCCTTCCTGTTCTCAGACCCCCCATCCCCTCAGTCTGGGGTTGGTGGGGGGAAACAACCAACAAAATAATGAAGAAGCCATTTCTCTACCCACCCGCCGGCGCGTGCAGGGCACCGGGGCGGGGGAGCGCGCCCTCCCCCCACCTGAGCACGGAGAACTGGAGGGGACTCTTGTGGCTATTCACCGTCGTGCTATGGTCTGAGCTGCTGGGTGAATGTGTTCAGCGCAGTGATTGTACTGGGTGTTTCTTTGCTGTTTCTGTGTCTCTAGTTCAGACTCTGGCGAGGACAAGACTCGCCATTAACCAGCCCCCCTGCCCCCTCCCCCACCTCAGTCCATATTTCTTTTGTAAGGACTCTCCCCTTCCTTCCCCCCCCCCCCGACAGCGGCGACTCGGGCGGCGCCATGATATTTATACGTATTAATTATTATTATTATATAAAAGTTTGTACATATGTGAAATTTCCTCTCCCCTGCCCCGCCTCCCCTGGCCCATCCTGGCCGCATCGCCCCCAAGCTGGGTGCTGTAATTACCACCGGATTTGTACTGTACATAGACCTCTCCAGACCTCAGTCTCTGTACATAGCCCCCCCCTTGGGAAGAGAGTTCAGGTCACGAGCGCCCGCCCCGACGCCGCGTCGGGCTCCCCGGGCGTCTCTCTCTCTCCGTTTTCTTTTATGTCAGTTTTATTTTTTCTCATTTTTTCTGGAGTGTGTGGTGCCAACGGAGAAACGTTTAATAAACAGCGATTGTTCTTTTATGCCACCTTGGCCTGGGGCCGCAGGGCACGGCCCGGGGGGAGCTAGGGTGACCAGACAGCAAGTGTGAAAAATCGGGACAGGGAGTGGGGGGTAATAGGAACCTATATAAGAAAAAGACCCAAAAATCGGGACTGTCCCTATAAAATCGGGACATCTGGTCACCCTAGGGGGAGCTCCTGGGGGGGGTGTCGCAGGGCACGGCCCGTGGAGGGGAAGCTCCGGGGGGGCCCGGGGCAGGGCCGGTGGGGGGAGGCTCCCAAGCGGGGGTGTGGCAGGGCACGGCCCGGGGGGAGAGAGCTCACGGGGGGGGGGGGCAGGGCACGGCCCGGGGGGGAGAGCTCACGGGGGGTGTGTGGCAGGGCACGGCCCGTGAGGGGAAGCTCACGGGGGGGTGTGGCAGGGCACGGCCCGGGGGGAGAGAGCTCACGGGGGGTTGTTGCAGGGCACGGCCCGTGAGGGGAAGCTCACGGGGGGGGGGTGTGGCAGGGCACGGCCCGGGGGGAGAGAGCTCACGGGGGGGGGGGGGTGGCAGGGCACGGCCCGGGGGGGAGAGCTCACGGGGGGGTGTGTGGCAGGGCACGGCCCGTGGGGGGGTGGCAGGGCACGGCCCGGGGGGAGAGCTCACGGGGGGGGGGGGGGCAGGGCACGGCCCGGGGGGAGAGCTCACGGGGGGGTGTCGCAGGGCACGGCCCGTGGGAGGAAGCTCCCGGGGGGAGGGGTCGCAGGGCTGCGCCAGGGAAGGGGCAGAGCGGGAGACCCCGGGCCGGCGCGGACCCCCTGGGACGGGCTCCCTGTAAGGGGCGTGTTGGGGGCAGCCTGGGTCTCAGCATCGCCCCCACCAATCACAGCACGCTCCCCCCTCTGGCCAATCAGAGTGCGGGACGAAGGGGCGGGGCGCCTGACCACTAGCCAAACGCTGGTTTCTAGAGAGCAGCTCTGCGATTGGCTGAAGGAAGATCAGGCACCCACCAATTGGCGGCTCCGGCTGGGTGGCCGATCTCTGACCTGCGTAGGCCAGGGGCCGGGCGTGTCTCGGGGGTGAGCCGAGCTGAGCGCTGGTTGGCTGAGGCGGCGTCCCAGGGTCAGCTCTTGGTTGGCCCGCGTGTGGAAGCGATCGGGGGTGGCTTGTGCTCGCCAGCGGTTGGTTGGCCACGTGCGGGAGGGACACCGGGGAGGGAGGCTCTGTGGGGGAGGGGCCAGGCTCGCCTTTGGTTGGCCAGCGGCCACCTGGGCGTGAGCGTCCTGCCGCGTTGCCCGGTGACCCAGCTAGAGTAGGAGGGAGTTTCCCAGGGCTCGCTCTCGGTTGGCCCGGGCTGTGGGGGAGGGGTTTCCCGGGGCTCGCTCTCGGTTGGCCCGGGCTGTGGGGGAGGGGTTTCCCGGGGCTCGCTCTCGGTTGGCCCGGGCTGTGGGGGAGGGGTTTCCCGGGGCTCGCTCTCGGTTGGCCCGGGCGGTGGGGGAGGGGTTTCCCGGGGTTCGCTCTCGATTGGCCCAAGGCGTGGGGGAGGGGTTTCCCGGGGCTCGCTCTCGGTTGGCCCGGGCTGTGGGGGGGGAGGGGTTTCCCGGGGCTCGCTCTCGGTTGGCCCGGGCTGTGGGGGGGAGGGGTTTCCCGGGGCTCGCTCTCGGTTGGCCCGGGCTGTGGAGGAGGGGTTTCCCGGGGCTCGTTCTCGGTTGGCCCGGGCGGTGGGGGAGGGGTTTCCCGGGGTTCGCTCTCGATTGGCCCAAGGCGTGGGGGAGGGGTTTCCCGGGGCTCGCTCTCGGTTGGCCCGGGCTGTGGGGGGGAGGGGTTTCCCGGGGCTCGCTCTCGGTTGGCCCGGGCTGTGGGGGGGAGGGGTTTCCCGGGGCTCGCTCTCGGTTGGCCCGGGCTGTGGGGGAGGGGTTTCCCGGGGCTCGCTCTCGGTTGGCCCGGGCTGTGGGGGGGAGGGGTTTCCCGGGGCTCGCTCTCGGTTGGCCCGAGCAGACCTCGCTGCTGGGACTCGCCCTACTGCACAACAACTCGCCGCAGGTAAGAGCTGAGTTTACCCCTCCCCCCTGCAGCTGGGGTGGGAGTGTCCCGCCGTGGGGCTGGGCAGGGCACTATGGGGCAGGTACTGGGGGGCTGACAGATTGTGCGCTCTGTAGGGTAGCGATGCTGGGAAGCGGTGTAGGGAGTTCCCAGGGGGCAGGTGCTTTGGGAGCGGGGTTGAGGGTCCCCGTTCCCAGGATCCTGGTCTGTGAAACACCCATTCTACCCCCCGCCCCGCCCCGGTCCCTGTGGCCCCCCAGTGGGGGTGGGAGGGTTGAACCCTGGTAACGAGCCCCGAATGCTTTCTCCCAGTGCTCTCCTATAACAGGTGATGCCATGGAAAGGGTGGGGTGGGGGGTGTTTCTCTGGGCCCCAACAACCCATCTGTCCTGCTCCATTGACATTTTCCTCCTGCAGCAGGCAGTGCTGAGAGTGGGGGTTTCTTGGGGCTCCAGCCCTTCCCCTCATTCTGCTCCTTCCCTTGCAGTTGCTCTCCATCCCTGTGGCAGGCAGCACTATGGGTAGGGAGTTTTTCTTAGCCTCAGCATCCTTCACTACCTGTCTCTCCCGTTGCAGTGACCTGCCCTGGGCAGGCGGTGCCATGGAGCCCGAGACCCGCAGCATCCAGATTGAGTTCCCACACTATGCTGCGGTGCTGCTGGAATCGCTCAACAAGCACCGCTTGGAGGGCAAGTTCTGCGACATCTCCATCCACGTGCAGGGCCGGGTCTTCCAGGCTCACAAGAGTGTGCTGGCCGCCTCCTCGCCCTACTTCCATGACAAGCTGCTCCTCAACGACACCAACTGCATTGTGCTGCCCAGTGTCATTGAGCCCGAGGCCTTTGAGAATTTGCTACAGCTCATCTACTCTGGCCGCCTCAAGCTGCTGATGGAGGCACTGCCCAGTCACCTGCTGGTGGCCAGCGGACTGCAGATGTGGCAGGTGGTGGACCAGTGCTCTGAGATCCTTAAAGAGCTGGAGGGGGGCCCCTGCCGACCCTGGTCCAGCCGGGCAAGCGAGAGCCAGTCCCCCAGTAGCAGCAACTATTTTGCTGTGAAGGATGATGGGGAGCCTGGGGGCAGCAGCTCAGAGGGGCCTGGGCATGGTGGTGTGTCATCAGGCCGGGCAGCACCAGGCTGCCTTGACAATGAGGTGATGAAGATTCGGGTGTCACAGGAGGAAGAGGAGGAGGAAGAGGAGGAGGAGGAGCATCAGGCCCAGATCTGTAGCGGCTCAATGGACAAGGCGGTGAAGATTGTACTGGAGGAAGATGAAGAGGGTGGTGGCAGAGGTGGCTCCAAGGGGCCGTCTTCAGGGGAGCTGGACAGTGCCTTCCATGGCCCCCGTGACCACCCCAAGATCTTCTACATCAAGCAGGAGCGCTTTGACCCTGACGAGGCAGCAGTGGCAGCACTGGGAGGTGGTGTGAGTGCTGCAGGTGAGGCCAGCTTTCTCAAGTCGCTGGCACAGGGGCGGGCATTGGGCATGGCTGAGGTTCAGGGCCTGTGCCAGGCAGAGTTCCAGCCAAGCAGTGAAGTCAGTTACATAATCCCTGCTGCAGGCAGTGGTGCCACCTCCTCCTCCTCCATCACTGCCCCTGGCTTCACCATTAAGGCCCAGCCCCTCTCCTCCGATGAGGCCGGCTTCCCCCAGAGCTCCTGGAAGCCAGTGGACCTACACGGCAATGAGATCATTGCCCATGCGGTGCATGGCCAGGTGGTGCATGCGCCCGTTAAAATTGTGACGGCGCCGGATGGAAAGAAGTTTGGCTGCCTTTGTGGCAAGCGCTTTGCCGTCAAGCCTAAGCGTGACCGGCACATCATGCTGACCTTCAGTTTGCGCCCCTTCGGCTGCTCCGTCTGCAACAAGAAGTTCAAGCTGAAACACCACCTGACGGAGCACATGAAGACCCACGATGGGAACCTGTATTCATGCGAGGACTGTGGGCGCAAGTTCCGTGTGCAGAACTGCTTCCTCAAGCACAAGGAGCTGTGCAAGGGCCAGGGCTGGGCCACTGCTTGCTGGACCTACAAATAAAACCTGGGGTGGGACTGAGTGGAGGACTCCTGCCAGCCTTCTCTAGGCCTGATCCAGCCCCTGAGCTCTGTTGCTCTGTATCCTTGCGGATCTGCCTTCCTGAGCTTGGTAACCTGCTCCAGGGCCCCGGGGACACCAAAACATGAAGGGACACAAATGGGAGTTGGGCAGACCAGGGGATTTGGCCCCAGCATGTTGGCTTCCCATGCTGCTCCATGGCTTAGGGTTTCTGACATATAGAACTTGCCATGGGTCAAAGGAGGGGAGATAGAGAAAGTGAGAGAGCCCCAGGCTAATGTGGGAGCTCAGGGCAGGAGGATGGAGCAAGAGGCTGATGAGAACCTCAAGGCTGGGGATTAACAGCCACATTACATCCCTATTCCCAATCTGGCCCTGCCCTCCTCTGAAAGGATACCGCTCTGTTGTGGGTGGACTCACTGAGCTGAGTCTGGGCAGAGCTGTGTCACTGTTCCTGCCTCTGGGTTTATAAGGCACACTCCCAGGTGTGGATTCCATGGCTGCCACCTTTCCTTGGGATGTGGGAATCTGCAGCCCAACCATCCTAGCCACCAAAACCAGCACCTCAGCCTTCCCCAGCCCTCAGTTGCTTGTACACATTCCCTCAGAATCTGCCTTGCTGTGAGCGTTCAGGGCAGATAACTAACCCCTTAGGGACAATAAGGTAGGTAAGCAAAAAACATAGGCTCAGCAAAGTGATTTCTTAACCACAGACACTTTACTCTTAAAGCAGTGGAGTGTTACAGATCTGTGAAAACCACAGTCCTGAGCTGCCCTCCAGTCTGATCTTACTCCTTCCGCGAGACTGAGTTCTGGTCAGTGTTCCAGACATGGCCGAGTCCCTACTGCCTTCTTCCCATCAAGCCTGGTCTTGTGGAGTGTGGCAGGGGGCAGCCTGCCCTTCTCCGGGAGCACTCCCCTTAAACCTAGTCTCTGACCCTTTTGGACCATCTGGTTTTGCCCAGATTTCCTGGTCCTGCAGGGAGGCTCCCACTGTCACGCCACCCTCATTCAAACCAGGCCCAGCGTGAGCTCCCCCTCCTGCCAGAGCAGCTCAGCCACTCCATTCCCAACCCCTTCATTGTGCCGTGAGGCACATCCCAGGCCTGGGGACTCAGTTTCCCCTGTGAGCCCAGCACAGGACTAGGGTGGGTTGAGGACAGGGGTAGAGGCTGGTGTGAATGTGCTGTACACTAGAGAGTATGGGTCTTTGCGCACCCTTCTAATGACTGGTGCACAAAGCAGGTGGCAGAGTGACATGTTCAGAGCAAGCGGTAGAGGTCAGTTTTGTGGAGCTGAAGTCCCTGAGTCACTTTCACCGTGACCCATGTGGGGTGGGGTTGTCAGCCCCTCTGCAATCCCCTTACCCTGCTTGATTTCTCCCCCTATCTTCTGGCTTCAGCAGCCTCACCCATTCTTGTCCCTGGCTTCCTGCTATGGGTGTGTTCCTTACTGGACTTGTTTTCTTTGTCCTCGTCTTCCCACCAGTTCCCTGCTGTGGTTCATGCCCTTTCCCACTGGCATCACTGGCCTGGGTGGGAATCTCTTTCTTTGAATAACACCTTGAGCCTTCTCACTGAGCCAAAGAGGGAAAGCCATTCCCTTGTTTTTAAGTGTATGCACCTCCCTGGGTCCCCCTGCATGGGCTGTGCACACACAACTCTTCACCGCAGCCTCTGCTATTGGTGGTTAAGAACATAAGAACAGCCATGCTTGGTCAGACCAATGGTCCATCTAACCCCATATCCGGTCTTCTGACAGTGGCCGGTGCCAGATGCTTCAGAGGGAATGAATATGACAGGGCAGTTTATCGAGGGGCCATCCTCTGTCATCCAGTCCCAGCTTCTGGCAGTCAGAGGTTTAGGGACACCCAGAGCTTGGGGTTGCATCCCTGATTATCTTGGCTAATAGCCATTGATGGACCTGTCCTCCAGGAACTTATCTAGTTCTTTTTTCAACCCAGTTATACTTTTGGCCTTCACAACATACCCTGGCAATGAGTTCCATAGGTTGTCTGTGTGTTGTGTGAAGAAATACTTCCTTTTGTTTGTTTTTTTTAAACCTGTTGCATATTTAATTTCATTGGGTGACCCCTAGTTCTTGTGTTACGGGAATGAGTAAATAACATTTTCTTATTCACTTTCTCCATACCATTCATGATTTTATAGACCTATATCATATCCCATCTTAGTCGTCTCTTTTCTAAGCTGAACAATCCCAATCTTTTAACTCTCTCTTCATACGGAAGCTGATCCATACCCCTGATCTTTTTTTTTTTTTTTAAGTGTTTTTCTAGACTTTTTGCAATTCTAATATCTTTTGAGAAAGGGACTAGAATTGCACACAGCATTCAAGGTATGGCTGTACTGTGGATTTATTTAGTGGCATTATGACATTTTCTGTCTTATTATCTGTCCCTTTACTAATGGTTCCTAACATTCTGTAGCCTCTGTGTTGGGTTCAAGGATTTTAATTTCTTCCTTGTTGACTAGCTCAGAAACACTCCACGTGGATGTGAATCAGATTAGCTTGTTCCAGAGCAGGGTGCCAAGCTTTTCTGACCCAAGTAGCTTCAGTTTTCTGCATGTTTTCTTTTGTCCCTGCCAGGGGGGAGACTGAGCTAAATCTGGCCATCTCAGCAAAGTGATGGCTGGGGAGGGGATAGGGTTGTAACTACTAATGTCTGAAGGTTGCCAGTGCCAAGGACTAGGGCGAAGGGAACCATGTAGGGCAGTGGTTCTCAAACTTTTGTACTAACCCTAAATTTAAAAACACTTTTTAATATATTTAACACCATTATAAATGCTGGAGGCAAAGTGGGGTTCGGGTTGGAGGTTGACAGCTTGCGACCCCCCCCCCCCCATATAATAACTTCATGACCACCTGAGGGGTCCTGACCCCTAGTTAGAACCCCTGACGTAGAGGGATCCAAATGGAGAGAGCTGAGAGTCACTGGCCCAGGAGCTCTGAAACAATCCACTTGCACTGAGGGACTGGCAGGATCCCTTCCCTAAGGGGAGGATCAATCTTGCCTTGGGCTGTGGGATACAGAGGCCCAAGGATTGTTCAGAAACACTAGCATGGAGGGGAACACGCAGGGACAGTTCTGTGGAGAGGGAGGGTTGAGGAGAGGGGTGTGAACCAATTAGTGCAGGGTTCTTGTGTGTAGCGGTTGTACAAACCCAAATCTCTATATTGTATAAAATTTTGCTATGGAATCTAAGCGGCTTTGCACTAGTTTCATTTTGACCTTCTCAGGGCTGCCACAGATGGGAAAAGGGCTAAACCCCGTCCCTGATACCCACTTCATCCTTGGGCACCTGCCCTATACACCTCTGCCCCCTCCATGGGTGCCTCCCCCATACACCCCCTTACCCCATGCACCCCTGTCCCCCCTTACCCCCATACACCCCTGTCCCCTTACCCCCCCTGCCCCCCTTACCCCCATACACCCCCTGCCCCCTCTAAGCCCCAAACACCCCTGTCCCCTTACCCCCCTGCCCCCCTTACCCCCATACACCCCCTGCCCCCTCTAAGCCCCAAACACCCCTGTCCCCTTACCCCCCTGCCCCCCTTACCCCCATACACCCCCTGCCCCCTCTAAGCCCCATACACCCCCTGCCCCCCCTTACCCCCATACACCCCCTGCCCCCATACACCCCCTGCCCCCTCTTACCCCCCATACACCCCCCTGTAATAACGAGGCCTATGGCCGCGACCTCTGACCCCGTGTGGGTCCCCATCGATGGGATCCCGGGACTGAATCGTGGCCTCGCGCCCCCCTTGGACACGGGGTTTTCGGGCCAATCGCAGCGCCGCTTCGGATCCTTCCGCCAATCAGAAGAACATGGGGGGCGGGGCTCAGCACTCGACCAATCCTCGTGAAGGGAGGCTGGCTCCGCCAATCAGCAGGCTGGTTCCGGAAGCTGTTGCCATGGAAACAGTTTGACTCAACCCCGGGACCCGGTGGAAGCGACACAAAGGGGAGGGGGACCCTCGTAACCACGGAAACCAGCCCCCCCGCCGGCCCGTGACCCCGGTAACCGACCCCGTGACCCCGGTAACCGCCCCCCCCGCGCTGCCCGTCGCCCCGCGACCCCGGTAACCGCCCCGTGGGGGGGGGGAGCCCCCATGGCGCGGCGGCGGCTGGAGCGGGAGGAGGCGGCCCGGGGCCCCGCACAGCTCCGCATCCGGCACCAGCTGCCGCTGAGCAGCGACCCACACGGGATCTACAGCCTCCGCTTCGCGCCGGCCGGGCGCTGCCTGGCAGCCGGGTTCGGCAACGGGGCCGTGCAGGTACCGGGGGAGGAGGGGGCTATGGGCGGTACCGGGGAGGGGAGTTGGAGGGTAATGGGGGGAATCACAGAATCTCAGGGTTGGGAGGGACCTCAGGAGGTATCTAGTCCAATCCCCTGCTCAAAGCAGGACCAACCCCAACTAAATCCTCCCAGCCAGGGCTTTGTCAAGCCGGGCCTTAAAAACCTCCAAGGAAGGAGATTCCACCACCTCCCTAGGGAACCCATTCCAGTGCTTCACCACCCTCCTAGTGAAATAGTGTTTCCTAATATCCAACCTAGACCTCCCCCGCTGCACCTTGAGACCATTGCTCCTTGTTCTGTCATCTGCCACCACTGAGAACAGCCGAGCTCCATCCTCTTTGGAACCCCCCTTCAGGTAGTTGAAAGCAGCTATCAAATCCCCCCTCATTCTTCTCTTCTGCAGACTAAACAATCCCAGTTCCCTCAGCCTCTCCTCATAAGTCATGTGCTCCAGACCCCTAATCATTTTTGTTGCCCTCCACTGGACTCTTTCCAATTTTTCCACATCCTTCTTGTAGTGTGGGGCCCAAAACTGAACACAGTATTCCAGATGAGGCCTCACCACTCGAATAAAGGGGAACGATCACGTTCCTCAATCTGCTGGCAATGCCCCTACTTATACAGCCCAAAAGGCCATTAGCCTTCTTGGCATATGGCACACTGTTGACTCATATCCAGCTTCTCGTCCACTGTGACCCCTAGGTCCTTTTCTGCAGAACTGCTACCTAGCCATTCAGTCCCTAGTCTGTAGCAGTGCATGGGATTCTTCCGTCCTAAGTGCAGGACTCTGCACTTGTCCTTGTTGAACCTCATCAGGTTTTTTTTGGCCCAATCCTCTAATTTGTCTAGGGAGGGGAGGTTGGAGGGTAACAGGGCTGTGCGGGTACCGAGGGGGGGTTATAGGGTACCGGGGGGGATGGGAGGTTGGAGGGTAACAATGCTGCATGAGGACCAGGAGGGGGCTGGAGGGTAACAGGGGAGAGGGGATGTTGGAGGGTAACGGGGCTGCATGGGTACTGGGAGGGGGTTGGAAGGTAGTTGGGGGAAGGGGATTTGGGCCACGTGGGTACCGGGATGGGGTTGGAGGGGTTACCGGAGGTGGATGTAACACTGTTCCTGTCGCATCATCCATCCCATTCTCAGTTTTCCCCCTCGCGCTCAGATTGTGAACGTGGCCACAGCCTCCCTGCACTCGTCCCTTTTCCGAGGACACCGTACGCGCCACGCGATCACTGCCTTGGCCTACCACCCGTGCAGACCCAGCCTGCTCCTGGCTGTGGGGGCTGATGGCATCATCTCTCTCTACAGCATGGACTCAGAGACACTGCTGGCAACAGTGACAGGTATCAGGAGACATTCCATAGGGTACCTTGTCACCATGTGCCTGGCGGGTGGGCCTTTCCCTCTTCTCTCCAAGGGAAGGGTTGCAAGGGATCTCTTCTCCAAAGAAAGGGCCAGGAGCCCTGGCCCTATGGTGTGGGGGGGTTGGTGAGCTGGGGGAATCCCTTCCTCACCTTTGTCCTTGTTGCTGGTGTAACAGCCCTTGCTGGTTGCTCTCCCCATGTCTGTCCCACCCCAGAGAAGGAGAATGAGATCAATGCCATGGATTTCTGCATGGACGGCAGCACCTATGCCACAGCTGGCAAGGACCGACATATTCGGCTCTATGACAGCCACACCAACCAGGTGAGTGGAGAGGGGCATTCCAGAAAAGGGTACAGGCAGCACGTATGAGGGGAGGGGTGGTGCCTAGGGGAGGGCTCTATCTGGAGTGTGGGTGGGCAGCAAGGATGGGGTGTTCTGTCTTGGGGAAGAGCCATGCCTGGAGTTGGGGGGGGGGGTGTTGCCCCTGCTCCCAGCTGTGTGTCCCAATCACCCCATGACCCAGATTCTGCTTCCCTTCCCCACAGCTGTCCCACATTCTGCAGGCTCCTGACTTCATGACTGGTGATGTGACACCAAGCAGTGGGCACTCGCGCCGCATCTTTGCCCTCCGTTTTCACCCTGGAGAGCGCCATATGTTCCTGACAGCTGGCTGGGATGACTGTGTGAAGGTCAGGCCCTGCATTATGGGTGGGTATGGATGGAGGGGTAGCAGGAGGAAAGGGAGGGGGCTGTGTCTGTGGCCTCTGGCTAATGGGGAGAGGTTCTGGATGCTACCATTGTTACCTGTCTCTTATCTGTGCCTAGATCTGGGACAAGCGGATGGCAAAGGAGGCTCAGAGAGTGATCAATGGGCCTCACATCTGTGGCCCAGGCCTCGACATCCAGGTGAGATGTGGGAGGTGACAGGGGGCATGAGTTACACCGTGTGGGCATGCAAAGTCTTGGCCAGGGCTGGTCTGTGCTGACCCTGAACCAATAGCTCTGGGACCAGGGTCACCTGCCCCCCAATACCCTATCCCCACTGGAGAAGTAACCTTTACCCACGTAGGGTAACTATGCTCTGGTACCAGCTCCTGCGTGCCCCGGGGGAGAGATAAAGCCCCATATCTAAGCCTGACTCCTTTCCCCCCAGGGTAACCGCGTGCTCACTGGCTCCTGGGTGCCCCAAAATGCACTTCAGCTCTGGGATCTACGGACATCCCAACTGCAGAAGAACCTCCCCTTTCCTGGGGGCCCCACGCAGGGCCAGTTCCTCTACGCAGCCCGGTTCTGTGACCAGGACATAGTGGTGGCTGGGGGCAGCGGCACCAGTGGAGCCAGCGCCATCCACACTGGCACTAACCAGGTGAGATGGTGTACCCCTGCTTGGGAGTAAAGGGGGAGTAGGCATTCCCCACTTGGGGGGTGACAGTGAGAGCTAATGGAACTGGGTTACATCTTGGGGACAGGGGGTCAATGTGAGCCAGGGAACAGGATGGGGGATGTTTGGGACCCTGGGCGGTATGAGCCAGGTGAGGAGGGCAGGGGAGGGAGTGGTTGGAGGGGTGGGGTGAGCAAGGACAGCAGGGAGGTTGGGGAGGTGAGCAAGAATGGAGGGGTGGGGCAGAGGAAGGCCAGGGATTGGGTGGTGTGAGCCAGGGCAGCAGGGTGCTTAGTCCTGGGTGACATGCTCTTTGTCTCCAGGTGCTCGGCGAGATCCTGCTGCCCAACAAACCGGTGCAGGCTGTGGCAGTAGCACCCGGTGGGCGGGTGGTGGCTGTGGCTGGCGTGGGAGGGAATCTCCACATCGCAGACCTGCACTGAGCCCCAGCAGAGAGGGGGTGAGAAGGGGACAAACCTGGGAGTCACAATCCCCCCCATCTACAGCTCCTCTGATCTATGGCTCTCCCACATGATTCTGCCCCGCCAGGACTATGGCCCTCTGTGATGTCTGGGAACACAGGCCCCCCAGACCCTCCTTCCCAACTCCCCTGCACCCCTCTGTGAGACCTGGAGCATCCAGACCCCTGGGCACCTGCTGGCATCTAATAAACTTCCTGCACCTGAAGAGGTGACTCGTGGGGTCTGTGAATACGAAGGCCTGGCCCATGTGCTGGGAGTCACGGGGGGGGGGAGGGAGCTAGCCACTTGCTGGGAATTTATGGGGGGACACTGGGATTTGTGAGGACATGTGTTTCTAAACCACTTCCTGCCACTGCTTTGTGCAGGGAGGTGGGGGCTCATCTCCAGCAGTGTTAAATTACCCTCAGTTTGGTGAGGACACCCCCAGCACTCCCCAGTCCTGGGCTCGGCCAGCCTGTGTCCATGCAACAGCCTCTGGAACCAGGAAACTCTGTGCAGGGAGCATCTACACTGCATCTGGGAACACGCCTCCCAGCCTGGGTAGGCAGACTTGTGCTAATGTGCTAAAAAGAACTGTGGGGACATCGCTGAAGGCTCATATTAGACAGCCAATGACTACACCGCTGTTTTTAGCTCGCTGTCAGCTGCAATGTATCCTCGGAGGAGAGACAGCCTCCACCCTCATCCTCCCCCTCCACCCGCTGCAGGGACAGCCTCCGCGCGCACGCACACACACACACACACACACCCCCCTCTGCAGGGACAGCCTCCGCCCTCACACACACACACCCCTGCAGGGACAGCCTCCGCCCTCACACACACACACACACACACCCCTGCAGGGACAGCCTCCGCCCTCACACACCCACACACCCCTGCAGGGACAGCCTCCGCCCTCACACACACACACACACCCCTGCAGGGACAGCCTCCGCCCTCACACACACACGCACCCCTGCAGGGACAGCCTCCGCCCTCACACACACACACACACACACACACACACACACACACACACACACACCCCTGCAGGGACAGCCTCTGCCCTCACACACCCATACACCCCTGCAGGGAGAGCCTCCACCCTCACACACACCCCTGCAGGGACAGCCTCCGCCCGGGGGGAGTGAGTGAGGAGAATGGGGATGGAACAGGGTGGGGGCAGGCACGCTAGGTGGGAAGGAGCAGCAGTGCAGTCATGAGACCTCCTCAGTGCTGCCAGCTCCCAGTTTCCTCCTCACAGTGATGTGATTTTTGGCCTCTGTTGCAGTCGGTTTCCTGATGATGCAAGAAACTCTCCAGCCTTTCTGGGAATTTCAGCCTGGCACACGGGAAGACCCTTCTGGTTGGCTGCCTTTCCACCTCCTGGGGACGAGCAGCCAATCAAGGCTGCTGCAAAGGCAGCTGGAGCTCCTCCCCTCCTCTCCAGAGCTGTGTCTGGGTGATGGAGGGGCAGGGGGAGCAGCCAACAACATCCTTGCAGGAGGGGAAGGAATGAAAAGAGTCCCCCTCCCTCCCCCATCCTTGCAGCTGGGAAGGGTGAAGAGGAGCAGGCCTGGGAGAGGGTATGAAGAACCCCTGGTACTAGAGGAGGAGCAGAGGTTGGGGTTGGAGAGCACAGAATTAATGCATGAGAATGGGGGAGAAGCTCTGGAGACACCTCTGAGTCCCATCCCTCTCCCCCCCCCCCCCCAGCAGCAGACCCACCTTTCACTGGAACCTGCCCAGAAAGGCAGGAGCTGTGCACTGCAGCTGCTGAGCGTGAGCAGCAGGAGTAGCGCAGAGGGAGGAGATGTCTGCGGGCTCTGGCACCGGAAATCCCCGTGGGTTACAGCTGCAGCGATGCTAACCCCCTGGGCACAGCCAGAGCTGCTGCTTCAGCAAGACAAGCTGTGGGGGGGGTCTCCACCAAGGCTGGGGAAATGAAGCAGTAAGACTGGTGCCATCAGGATCGGGGCAGGAGACATTGCCTGGATCCAGTCTGGAGCAGCTGCAACCAGCGTGGGCATCTGCCCTGAATCCAGAGTCACTCCAGTCTGGGATCAAGGATCTTTCACCGTAGGAGAAAATCGTGTTTCCCGCCCATGGGCTCCTCCTGCTGTAACTGCAGTGACTTTTCAGGTGAGTGCGGGGTTGCTGTGCCGAGTGGAGAGGCTCAAACATCCGCCCAGTTTGGTGTTTGTAAAGGTAAATTGGGCCATCTCTGTGCTTCAGCGTGACGCGGGGAGGGGCAGCATGTGGGGGAACATCCCCACATTGGATGTGACGTTTGCCGGAGCCTTCGCTGTTCATAGTGTGATGGCAGAATCCCCAGGGAGCCCTGATAGCTCAGCCAGGGACTATGGAATGAGCTGCCTGGGAGCCATGCTTACCCCTCTGGTGCAGCGCCAGAGCCGGTGGGGCAGGGCTCTCTCCAGACAGTGTGGGCCCAGTGCTCCCAGCAGCCCTTCTGTTTTGCAGGTCTGGGGCATGTGCAAGGCACTGGTGCCATGTGGGGGCTTGTCGGGGCACTGGTCCTGTCACACTTGGTATCCCTGTTGTGGAATATTGTCTGCTGCGTGAGGCACACGGCACACAGAGGTAGGTGCTGCAGGGAGGGAACAGTCTGTTCAGAGCACAGGGGCACAGTTCCTCCCCCCCCCTTAACTATAACCCCTATGTGGGGCTCCTGTCCCCTGCTCCTCTGCCTCCCAGACTGTCTTGGTGCACAGGGGGTACTGGCTCCTGGGTCCCCCTCCCCATATATCTCCAGAAGGGGCTACTGCCTCCAGTCCCCTCTCCCCCTCTGCCTGTTTTGTGTCTTGCTGCAGAGGGCACCCTTTATCCCCCTCACTCCATGTCCCAGCCCCAACTCCTCCCTCTCCCCATCTCACTCCATAGGGAGCCCAGCTACCCTTCTCCATGGCTCCCAGCCTGTCTCATGCCAGGCTCCCCCACCCAGAATCCCATCCCTCACTGACTCCCTCTCCTCCCATGTCCCTGCCTGCCACACCCAACTGGCACCACCAGCATCCCAGAGATCTGTCCTCCCCCCACCCCCGTTACAGCCTGTGGGGCTGATCTTTTTCTTTCTCTCTCTGTCTCTCCCACCCTGCCTGCACAGATGAGTCCAGGAAGCTTTTGCCTCTGTTCAGCAGAAGGTGAGTCCAACAGAGGAAACAGCAGGAGCAAGGAGTCACTGCATTGTCCAAGCATCACCACTGAGGTCAGGGGAGGGGGGCAGCTTTGTCAGCCAGCGAGATGGAACAGAGGCAGAAAGAAGGGGGGAATGTCACAGGGAATTGGAACCAAGGACTAGAACCCAGGAGTCCTGACTGCCAGGCCTCCCCTCCTGCTCTCAACCCCTAGGTCCCACTCCCCTGCCAGAGCTGGCCCAGAAATCAGGGGTTCTGATTCCCCATCCTGCACATCACTACCCACTCAGCTCGCTCTGGCTGGACGGGCCCCTGGTTTGAATTAAGGGGATTGTTACAGACTGAGACCACATGAGCATTTTTTCCCTCTCTGGGTGTGTACCACCACCGCCACCTTTCCCCATCCTCCTCTTCCTCTGCCGGTCCCCTGCGCGTTCACCTTTGACCCTGGCTCTGAGCCATTTACTGGATTTTTGGTTTCCATCCCAGTGTGAAGCATGTGACTGAGGAGATTCCAGTCTATGGAAACATCAGTTACCTGCAGACAGGTGAGTAGCACCCGGGCCCCTCACAGGATCAGGCCCCATTGTGCTGAGGATGCCCGGTCTCTGCCCTGAATAAAAGAGCACACGTGTGCACTCACACACACAGTGTGTGTGGAGGGGAGATAATTCTGTCACCTGTTCTATGACATTACTGGTCGAGTCCCCAGCTGGCAGCAGGCATGTCAGCATCATCAATGCTGATTTGCATCTGCTGGGAGCCTGGCTCTTGGCTCTAAGAAGGGCCATTCATGGTCTGGTTTCTTGTGGATGCTGAGGGGAGGTGTTTGAAGCAGCTTTGTCCATATATGCAAGGAGGCAGCAGCCCCCCTCCGTCCCCCCCCATCCTGAGGTCCCTGCAAGTCTCAGGCTTTGTTAAGACAGCCAGATGCTGCCTGTGAATGGGGGCTCCAGCTGCTCAGTACCTCTGCAAACTGGAGCCAACTTCTATCTCTGAGCTGATCCTGGACTCTCAGCATCAGCAGCAACCTTCCCTCTCCCTCTGTCGACAGGGCAAAGTTCTGGGTTTGAAAGCTCAGTGGTGCCAGAGTCCCAGGAAGAGCAGGAATCCAGCCCCAAGGTGAGCAGAGCTCTTGGTACATCTGTGGCCAAAACATCTGTAGCCACAGAAGCCGCAGCAGTCAGCTGGGGAGTTGATGGTGCAGGGGCTGTCCCCACTGACTGACTGACCTGTGGCATTAGAAATTGGGTAGGGTTAAGGTGTGGGTGGGGAAGCACAGGGCTGGGATATCAGGGGGCTGCAGGTTGTGATTGAGGGGTGCTGGTGGGGATGGGAGAGAGCCCAGGCTTGGAATAGCAGGGGACTGCAGGTCCAGATTGAGGGGCACCAGCAGAGTTGTGAACGGGGTGGGAGAGCTGGGGGCTCTGTAGTTGCGATTGTTACATTCATGTGTTCAGGGGCTGTGTGCGGAGATTAACTGCTTGCAAAGTGGCAGGAAGTGGTGAGTTATCAGCCCTGAGCATCTCTGTGCTGAGCCCATCTCCTCTCCTCGACCTACTTTCTGCCATTGACTGCTGGCTGCTCCTTGTTTGCCTCCAGCGAGCAGCGGGACCACCAGGCATGGAACTGGGGTGCAGTTTGCAGATGGTGGGGGTTAGCTCTGATGGACAGAGCAGCCAGCACAGAGCGGGAAGGGGACGCATGAGTGAGACTGAACACCCACCATTACCTCAGAGCCCTGTTGTCACAGACACTTTGGGGCTGATGGGAGCAGGATCTGTTGAGCTGAGCTGAGGCTCTAGCTGCATTTGTGGTCTCCTAGTAGGGCAGGCTATGCGGTGAGGGGGGCTGAGGCATCCTCTCTGCAAGGAGAGGGCTGAATAGCACACTGGGGAAGGCTAAAGCCCCAGGGAACAAGCTGTGGCGCACAATTCCCCAGGCACAGATGGTAGAGGGGACTCCGGGTATTTCCCTGCTCTGGAGATAAGCTGGTCTCTGAGTGTCGGGGGGCAGTTAGTGCCCTTCCTGCAGTCCATGAACCCCATAGCATGGGGGTGATGCTCTTCCTGAGAGGGAGCAAAGGGACCCTCCCGCTAGTCAGGGGGTGCTCAGCTCCACCCTCCCCAGCAGGAGCAAAACCCATCCCACAGGGAATTTGTTGGTTACAAGAGAGGGTGGGAGTTAGTGCTGCCAGTGGCATCCTAAGCAGCCAGAGGCCTCCACCCAACCCTAGGGCACATGCCACCCTCCCCCCGACACCTCTGCTCTGTCCCCAGAAGCCTACGTGCTACGCCAACCTCAAGATGCTGAAACCCCAAGGCCGGCAGCTGCCAGAATCATCAGTGGGGGGTGCTGAGATCCAGTACACAGATGTGGTGGTGACGGGGCCCAGGCGGTCAGAGCCAGAGATTTGGGGCGGGGGGCCCCTGAAGGGCAGAGAGGCTACTCGGCCGCAGTCAGAGCTTTACGCGTCTGTGCACGCAGACAGGTACACAGCGAAGTTTGAGAACCAAGACTACGCGAACAACCATGCGGTTCCCAGCTGAAGGGTGGGGGGCTAACGGGGTTCTGTGTGCATGATCCATAGCAATAAATACAAGCTTCACTAATGGCTCCAGTGTCTCACGTGCTGCTGAGGATACAGAAATGCCCCTGTTCCAGCAATGCCACTGCCCCAGCCTGGGGCTATGTTCTCGTCCTGCCATGCCTACTTCTTCCTCAAGGAGCAAGATTCCCCAGCCCCGCTCAATAATGCACAGTTCTCCTGCCAGGGAAGGTGATGGGGAATGATACTTCTTGTACATGGGGGCAGGGGCATATATAGTTATTAGTACTGTTGGGGCGGGTGGGGGGTAGTGCCAGTCACCACCTACCCTGCCACATTCCTGAGCTTGGTCTTCCCGTCATGCCAGGTACTAACATACCCCCCCACCCTACAAAACAGAGAGGGGGTTTCCCCATGGAAGGCATGCTCTATGCAGGCCTCCACCCCAGTGCAATGAGAGATGGGCCCTGCCCCAAGCAGCTGGAATTTGATACTGGAAGAGCTGTGGGTGCCCTGTGTGCACTTCAGGCTGGGCTCTTGCATAGTGGGGGTCTGAGCCAGTGTGAGTGGAGGGGATGCAGAGGTGATGTAGGTAAGGCAGGAAGGGGGGGAGGCCAGGGTTAGGGCGGCTGCTCCCAGAGCCCTGCAGCCAGAGACGTGTAGTCTGGGCATGGCCCCAACGGGGGCAGCAGACACCAGTCACAGCCCACTCCCCAGGGCAGCAGCCTGGCGGATGCTGGCAGGTTTCACAGCCCGGCAGGCAGCTACTGTGGGGAACTGTCTCGGCTTCTGCACTGGCCCGGTGGATCCGAGTCCCCGTCCCCTGCCCCGCCCCCGCACAGACTCTGCCCCCCCCCAGCAGGCGCGGAGTGTCACTCCAAGTGAGGGCAGCGCAGCGGCTTCAGCAGATGTTACTGAGCATGCTCAGTCCCTGCGCAGCTGCACCACCCCCGGTAAACGCGCCTGGGCACCGGTAACAACCCGACCCGGGTACACAGCCGCGGGGGAGGGGGGGTCAGGCTGACCCTGGGGCCCTCCCGTCGCTGGGCCCCACAGGACGGAAGTGCCCGGGGCAGGCTGGTAGGTGTAGTTCCTGACTCTCCTCGGACCGGAAGTGACGTTAGCGTCTGCCACAGCGACGGGCGCTCCCGTCGCTCAGGACGCGGAAGTGCCCCGCCCCGCTTTCCGGGGCACGCTGGGAAGCGTAGTTCTCTCACGCACGCCCGGCCCAGCTACGCCCCCCCCCCCCCCCGCACACACCAACTGCCCCCCCCAGTCCCAGCTACGGCCCCCCCCCGCACACACCAACTGCCCCCCCCACAGTCCCAGCTACGGCCCCCCCCCGCACACACCAACTGCCCCCCCCCACAGTCCCAGCTACGGCCCCCCCCCGCACACACCAACTGCCCCCCCGCACACACCAACTGCCCCCCCACAGTCCCAGCTACGGCCCCCCCCCGCACACACCAACTGCCCCCCCACAGTCCCAGCTACGGCCCCCCCCCGCACACACCAACTGCCCCCCCCCGCACACACCAACTCCCCCCCACAGTCCCAGCTACGCCCCCCCCGCACACACCAACTGTCCACACACACACACACCAACTGCCCCCCCACAGTCCCAGCTACGGCCCCCCCCCGCACACACCAACTGCCCCCCCACAGTCCCAGCTACGGCCCCCCCCCGCACACACCAACTGCCCCCCCACAGTCCCAGCTACGGCCCCCCCCCGCACACACCAACTGCCCCCCCCGCACACACCAACTGCCCCCCCACAGTCCCAGCTACGCCCCCCCCCCGCACACACCAACTGCCCCCCCGCACACACCAACTCCCCCCCACAGTCCCAGCTACGCCCCCCCCCGCACACACCAACTGCCCCCCCGCACACACCAACTCCCCCCCACACAGTCCCAGCTACGGCCCCCCCCCGCACACACCAACTGCCCCCCCCACAGTCCCAGCTACGGCCCCCCCCCCGCACACACCAACTGCCCCCCCACAGTCCCAGCTACGGCCCCCCCCCGCACACACCAACTGTCCCCACACACACACCAACTGCCCCCCCACAGTCCCAGCTACGCCCCCCCCCCGCACACACCAACTGCCCCCCCGCACACACCAACTCCCCCCCCCCACAGTCCCAGCTACGGCCCCCCCCCGCACACACCAACTGTCCCCACACACACACCAACTGTCCCCGCACAGTCCCAGCTACGGCCCCCCGCACACACCAACTGCCTCACGCAGCTCCCCGCCCAGTGCCAGGGGGACTTTCCCCTCCATCCCCCCCACCCTCACTCACCCTTTTTGCGGATACAGACTAACTCGGCTGCTACTCTGAAACCTCTGAAAGCAGCTCCCCGAAGGGCGCCCGGTGACTCTCTGTTTAATGAGCTGCCTAGAGAATCCCATCAAACTCTCCCACTTTTCTCACCTATTTAGTATCAATATAAAATCCCTTCAGATCTTGGTGGTTTTCTGTCATATTAAATATTTTTGATCTATTTCCTCCCCAATTCTCAAAGATAGATATAAAATATCCAGTGTGCATTCCTGTAGTAGCCATGGTGGTCCCAGGATATTACAGGGTGCCCCTTTGATTTATATACAAATGTTTGATGTTATTCTCCAAACCGTTCCTTATGAATCCTTACATGTTAGCTTTTTTGAGCAGTGGCTGTGCATTGAGTGGAGGTTTTTAATGAAGCTGTCTACAGCAACATGCAGGTCACTTGAGTTGATAGTTAATTTACAACCCAGTGAGTAAGGTATATGAGGAGCTCCAATTTCCCCCTCCAATGTGCAGTGCTTTGCATTTAGAGAGAGGGTAGGTTAGGTAATGCCTTTTACAGGACCAGCTTCTGTGGGTGAGAGAGCCAAGCTTCTAAGCTATGCAGAGCTCTTCAGGAGAATATCCTAAACCATTCTAAAATTTTGCCCTCCTTTTTCTCTAGTTATCTTTTACTAATTTAATATTCCCTGAGATTTTCCCCGTCTCTCTAATTATAAATATTAACATAAAATCCCCTCAGATTTTGACTTTTTCTCAAATTCTTGAATAGTGATAGCAAATCCTTGCAGATGTTGCCCCTTTTTGAATAACGATATGAAATTCACTCAGATTTTACCTCTGTGCCTACTGTTGATATATAATCCCTCACAATTTTACACTTTCCTCTCTAGTTTATGAAAGTTGATTCAAAATTCTTCAGATTTTTCTCTCTTTAATGACTGAACATTGATATCAGATGCCAGATTTTTGCCTTTTTCCAGGCGCGTGTAGATCACCGTGGGCATTTCACTGACATCAACGTGGGGTGGTCTGAGAAGGTGCATGACGCACGCATCTTCAGGAACATGGGCCTGTACAGAAAGATACAAGCAGGGACTTTCTTTCCAAATCAGAAGATTACAGTGGGGGATGTTGAAATGCCCATAGTGATCCTGGGAGACCCTGAGTACCCCTTACAGCCGTGGCTCATGAAACCTTGCACAGGACACCTGGACGGCAGTAAGGAGTGGTTCAACAATACAATGCTGAGTAGGTGCCGGATGACAGTTGAATGTGCCTTTGGTGATGCCTTTATGGCTGGTTAGACCTTAATGAGGATAATAGCCCCATGGTCATAGCCGCGTGCTGTATGTTGCATAATCTCTGTGATGCTAAGGGTGAAAGGTTTGCTCAGGGGTGGAGTGCTGAGGCAGACAGCTTGCCCGCTGATTTTGAGCAGCCAGATACCAGGGCTATCAGAGGAGCCCAGAGGGGGCCAATTCGAATCAGGGAGGCTTTGAGGCAACACTTTGAAAATGAGAACCAGTAATGTATAATCTCTGTGATTAGTGCTGCAATGTTACATTACATGCAGTTTTCCTAGGAAGCAATGGTGACATTTGGGGCCTTACATTCCAGTAAGCAAATTATTAAAATGCCTGTGTATGTATTGGTAGTGCCTGCAATCTCAATTTGTAGGCAACAAATAAAGATGTTACCATTTGAAAACTTTGCTTTTATTGCACAAGAAACAGCACACTCAAGCGCACACAGATAATTGGTGGGAAAGGAGGAACCAGGGAAGGGCAGACTTTCACAGCTGTGTGTAGGTCCAGCTGTCATTGTGAAAGCTGTCCAAGGTGGTGGAGTGAATGGGAATGTGCAGGCGGAGTTTGGGGGTGAGGGGGGGTCATGGAAATGAGTCTAAATGTGCTGCAGAGGAGGGCGCGCGGATCTGCTCAGTCTGCAGCACTATTAACAACTCTGCAGCATCTGCATTTGCTCCTCCATTACTTTAATCATCCGCTCGGTTGCGTCCTTAACAAACTCCTGATTCTCTTTTCTGTCCTGCCATTCGGCTTCCCAACCCTCCTGGCGCTCCCTTTTCTCTGCATTGGAGCAGTGCAGTACCTCCCGGAACATGTCTTCTTTGCTGTGCCTCGGGCGCTTTCTTACCTGGCAGAGATGCTCAACTGGGCTGTGTGGGGCGTTCCCCACATCTGCCAAAGCACAGGGGACAATGCACAGAAGCGGGATTGTTAAATTCACACACAACATTGAAACATTTCAGTTAAATACATCTTTTGCAACATTGCCATCACTTTCTCACTGACCCTTGCCAAGCACACATCTCTGCGAACACCCAAAGCATGATGAGTGGTGGTGGTGTGGTGGTGGTGGGCTCCACCTAGGGAAAAGAGCGCACACACTTTGCAAGGGTCATGGTGCAGCATACTAGGGGAAAAGTTCTAAAATTCCCTCACACTTTTCCATAGGCGGGGCCATTCTAGCAGATATCTCACTGCGAAAGGTAAGCAGGGAAACAAGGGCACATCCACTCCACGCTTGTGGCTTCTGCCCTGCTCCCTATGCTGATCGCCTGTGTGCCACTTTGGTTCCTGCACAAGTGATTGCCGAATGGCGCGGGAAAGTATCCTACCATGGGGGGAGGAACAAAGCTGCTCTGCCACAGAACCATCGGCAGAGGATTGTCGAGTACCTCCAGGAACCTTTCCTGGAGCTCTCTCTGGCGGATTCCCATGAGATCTCGGCGTGAATCAACACCCTGTTCTGCCGTACTGATTAGCGACACAGGGAAACGTCCACCTCACAGAAACACAGCCAGCCTCCCACATTTCTATACCCTGAACCCACCTCCACACTACACAAGTCACAGGCACTTACCAGGCGTCTCATCTCCTGCTTCTTGCTCCCCGGACAGCGACTGCTGAGACTGGCTAGACACCTCTGGAGTGGAGAACAGTTCCTGGTTGCCTGCCCCACTGGGTAACTCCACCAGGAGCGGCACAACCTCATCTAACTCAACCTCTTCATCAATAACTTCATGCTCCAGGTTAGGGCCTCTTTCCGCTGCCTCCAGGCCCGCCAAAGCATCCGTGGTGGTGGTAGTGAGGTTGCCACCAACAATAGTGTCCAGCTCCTCATAGAACTGGCAAGTCTTAGGTGAAGCACTGGAGCGATGGTTTGCCTCCCTTGCCTTATAGTACGCCTGCCTCGGTTCCTTTATCTTCACTCTGCACTGCAGCGTGTCCCGATCATAGCCCTTTTCACACAAGTCTCGAGAAATCTGCCCGTAGGTATCCCAATTCCTACGGCTCGAGCACAGCTGGGACTGTACAGCCTCCTCTCCCCATATACTGATCAGATCCAACAGCTCTGCAGTGGTCCAAGTGGGCAAGCATTTGGTGCAAGAATTCACCATGGGATGAGACCTCTCCAGGCCGAGCCAGAAGGAAATGGAATTTCAAAAATTCCCAGGGCTTCTAAGGGGAAGGGGCAGATGGTTGTTTACCTGGCTGCAGCGCAGTGGAGTTCAAACTGCTGACCAGAGTGGTCATGAAGGGCATTGTGGGACACCTCCTGGAGGCTAATTAAAGTGTGAAATCATGCATGGTGTCTACATTGGCACTTTGTCGAGAAAAAAGAGGTATTGCTCTCATTGGGGTGGTTGTATTTTGTCACCGAAACCGGGTATTTTTCCAGACAAAAGTTGCATCACAGTTTGTACACATGCACTGTTTTGGTCGACAAAAGGCAGTTTTGGTAGTGTCGATCTTAGTTATATCCAGAACCCACAGTGGCTTTGATAATTATTCATGTCCCCAGTAATAATACTTTCAAGGAAGCTCCAAATTATTAATAAATTGTTAATACTATATAGTTCAACTTGAACTTGCTTTCAAGCAATAATCAAAGCTCTCTAATGTTTATAAATTTCAAAAGTAATTAAAAAGCTTGTATAACAATTGTGTAACCGTATAAAGTATTTTTCTCTTTAGACAAGGTTAAACATGTTTCTTTAGGAAAATGACTGAAGCTGGTCATTGCAGTGCTATATTTGCTGACTGTCCATTTACCGTGCACAACAGAATTGCTTTGTTACTGTTGGGCCCATCCTTGCAGATGGTTCTATGTGGAAGTGCTGTTACCCACATGTAGGATCAGGCCCATAGCTGGAAAAACTAAGGTTCATGTGAGACAAGTTTAGCTTTCCTCCCCAGGTGGGGAGGGCGAATAAGAATCAAGGTGATTGTGTGATTAACTCAGAAGAGACCTGGGGAAATAAGGGAGGAGGGGCCAGGTGCCTGGGGAAGGGAGCTCAGGTGGGAGCCTAACTTCATCTAAGCGAGGCTCAGGCAGGGCAGGTGCTGAGCAGCGGTAGCTGGAGGGAGGAGGTCGCTGCAGGTGTGACTGGATCTTGGAGGGAGGAAAGGAACAGACCCCATCTCAGAGAAGGAGAGCTGTGGGGCTGCAGGTCCCAGAGAGAGAGACTGACCTGAACCCAGCTCTGGGACAGAGGGCTGGGGACTCTAGGCTCAAGGAGAGAGGCGTGTGTTTGAATTCTGCAGGAAAGACAGACACTCGGAGCTGAGGGTCTGTGCTCAGCTTGGAACTGAGGTGCATATTTTATTAAAATGGATCCCAGAAGGGGAATGGGTTGATTATCTGGCTTATGTGGACTTGTTAAAGGGCCCTGAGCAGAAAGGGAAACTGAGGCAGGGCTCTGCAAACCCACCCCATGTCATAAGAGTGTGCTTGGGAGGCCACTAACCCTGCTACAGGCTGGGTTTCTAGGGCAAGGATCCTGATCAGCTGTGGCTGCAGGGGGAGGTAACTTCCCCAGGGGTGGGTGGGAGCAGTGTTCCCGCTATTTTTTTCCATCCATGTGCAGAATTAATTTGATGTGCACCATATCAAAGTACTGTGCCGATCTGTGCCACCAGCAGAACACCAAAAAACCTAGATGTAATATATATTTTAAGAAAGTTACCATAGGGATAATTACTCCAGCCAGGACAGGTTAGGCATTTTAGAACTCACTACTGAAAGAATTAAATTTAACCATAAGAGTGAAATAAAAATTATGAAATGCACAGACCAGTCAAAAAAGTAAAATAACACACTTTGAAAGAAGTATCAAAAAGTAACAACAATACACGTATGTGTTGGGAGGTGAGTGTGAAAGACTGTGTGTGTGTGACAGAGACACACCGTGTGCATGTGTGAGAGACAGAGAGACGTGTATTGCCCCTTTAAGTATGCTGCCCCCCCCCACTTGAAGTACGCTGCCCTTTTAAGTAGATCAGCACGTTCAGCCACAGCAGCAGCTACCAGTAAGCTCCCTCTGTCCGGAGCCTGTCGTGTGCCCCCAGCCCCGCTCTGCAGGGATGGGGACAGGGTGGGGGGAGGCAGACACCTGACATCAGCACTGCCCTGTCCCCCAGCTCTGCACACCAAGCAGGAGGCTCCCGGGCGCAGCTCCAAGGCAGAGGGCAGGAGCAGCCCATGGCAGTGAGGGGAGGGACACCTGAAGTGCGCAGCACTTGATACCCTGATGAGCGGCTGCCCAACCGCACAACTTAGAGGGAACTTAGGGTGGGAGGGTGGCTGATCCCCAGGACAGATCATAATGTGTCTTCCCCAGGAGAGGGCAGGATCCAGGAAAGTGTCCACAGGCTCTGAGTTTATTTCCTCCTCTGCCTCTTCCCTGGTGTGTTGGCCAACACACACTCTCCTTGCCTGGCCTTCTACTGTCTCCCTTCATAGGAATGGGCAGGGGTGCTACGTGTGCATCCAACAGGCTTGGTCTCAAGAGCCTGCAAGACAGGGGGATGGGGTGCGGTGGGAGAGACTTATGCTCGGTACAGGATGTTATTGTGGTCAGGGAAGCGGGTGTGACCAGCCTATTGACCCATAGGTGCTGAATCCCTCTCTCTTCATCCAGTGGGGGTGATGCAGAGCGGATGGGAGAGGGAGGCAGGAAGGGTGAGATCTCACACACCAATAGAGCCTTGGGCAGTGATGGCTCTTTCTTGGGTTCGTTGTTGAGTTTGCAGAGGATGCCTTCAGGCAGTGGAGCAGCCCCAGCCAGAGGAGGAGGCTCTGGAAGAAGTGGACCTGGGCAGTCTAGACATTGCACTTAGCCCTCGAGGAGCCCTCGAGTCCTCTCTGGTGGTGCCAGTGATGGAAGGGGAGCAGGTGTCAATTTGTCTGAAATTCTCTCTGTCACAGAGTGTGGGGGGACACAAGGCCCTGCACCCCCGGCTTCCTGCGATTCACCATGACTCTCAGCCAGCCAGTAAAGCAGAAGGTTTATTTAGACGACAGGAACACAGTCCAAGACTGGTCTTGCAGGCACAGACAACAGGATCCGCCCCCAGTTAGGTCCATCTTGGGGTCCCAGGGCACCACAGCCCCCTTGGGAGGTCAGAGCCCTGTCTGCCTCCCAGCCATTCCACCAGCCAGCTCCCGAAACTCTCTCTCCAGCCTTTGTTCAGTTTCCCAGGCAAAGGTGTCACCTGGCCTCTAACCCCTTCCTGGGTTCTCACGTTACATGCTCAGGTATTCGCCTTCGGGCAGTCTCCCATCCCCCAACGCAGACCATCCTAGCCAAACTCCCCTGCCTTCCCAGCCAACACTCCCAACTCAGCATTCAAAGACCACATTAAGAACAGTCCCAGTTCGTCACATCTCTCCCCCTTCGAGACCGAACTGAGCGGGGTCACTTCAGCCAGTGACCCGGGGAAGTTCGAACCTGTCCCCGTTCCCATGGATGCCCCAGCATCCCTCCCATTCCTTGGTGAGAATTACACCAGGCCCTTCCAGTTTCATGCCCCCCTTAGGTCGGGTGTGCTCGATGGCACTCGTAGTTCGCATGTGGGAAGGTTTATGCGGCCTGTGCCCTTTTCCCACCCCCATACCTCTGGGGTTCCAACTGGGCTGGGGTCTTCTCCCAGCATTCCAGTCGGGAGGTCTGTGCTTCGGGCTCTCTTGGTTCAGAGCCCCCCTTTTAACCTTGGCCACCCTCTGGAAAGGCTCCTCTATGCTGGGCAAGGGTCCTAAAGCTGTTTTCCCCTTGTCCCAGGCCTTCCTCCCCCTCTGACAGGGGTCACAGGATCGGCAGTACTGTCGGACAGTAGTAAAGACCCCAGGCCAGTAAAAGCTCCGTAGCAGCCTCTGCTGGGTACGCCAGGTTCCCTGGCACCCTGAGAGGGGAATGTAATGGATCCGGTACAGCAGCTGGCGGCGATACTTCTGGGGTACCACCAGCTGCCTCCTGATCCCCCCGACTCCATTTTCCCTGGGGGAGCCCATTCTCGGTACAGGAACCCCTTGTCCCACAGGAACCTTTTCCGGCCACCTCTCCCCATGGTCTGTACCGCACTGAGGTCGGCCAGGTCCCTTATCTTCCGCAAGGAGGGATCTCTCTGTAACTCGGCCTGGAACTCAGCAGCTGGGACAGGGATGGCCACCTGTTCTCTCTCGCTGGCTGGGTCTGAAGCCGCAGCCTCCCTGAGCCGTGTCCCTGGGTGTTCCCTCCCCATCAAGTTAGGGTCCTGCGCCTCGGGCAAGGCACCCTCCCCGTTGTCAGGGCCAGTGGCGGATTAATAATTTTGCCGCCCCTAGGCCGGGAAATAATTGCTGCCTTGGCCCCGCCCTGACTCCGCCCCTTTCCTGCCCCCTTTCCAACCCCCTCCCCAAAGTCCCCGCCCCCAACTCCACCCCCTCCCTTCCCCTATTGGATCCCTTCCCCAAATCCCCGCCCCGGCCCTGCCTCTTCCCCCCAGCGCGTGGCGTTTCCCCTCCTCCCCCCTCTCCCTGCCCCTGGGACGGGAGAGAAACAGGACCCACCGGCGTGCTTGCAGAGGAGCCAGAGGTGAGCTGGAGCAGGGGGGCAGGGCGCAGAGGGGAGCTTCCGCCCCTGCAAATTTGCCGGCCTAGGCAATAATACGGCACTGGTCAGGACGCAGTGCCCCTCGCCGGCTCTGACTACGGGTCACAACCAGGATACCCTGGGGGTTGCTTGGCCAGTCCTCCAGGTCCCCCCCCATCAACACCTCAGTGGGCAAATATGGGTGTATCCCCGCGTCCTTGGGGCCCTCCTTGGCCCCCCCACCTCAGGCGTACCTTCGCCACAGGCACTTTGACTGGGGTCCCGCCCACCCCTGTCAGGGTCAGGTAGGTGTTGGGCACCACCTGATCTGGGGCCACCACCTCGGGCCGGGCCAGCGTCACCTCTGTGCCCGTATCCCAGTATTCATTGACCTTCCTCCCATCCACCTCCAGGGGAACAAGGTCCTCTCTCCGGAGGGACAGCCCTGCGCCCACCCTATAAACCAAAAACCCTGAGTCTGGAGCATCCAGCCCCCCAGAGGAGCTGGCCCAGGGCCTCCTCTCTCCTGAGCCGTTGGGAAGGTGTCAGCCCCCCTTGCCTGGGCCGTCTTCCCCTCGTCCGTCTGGGTCTCTACCCAGTCAACCCTCTGTGGGTTCGGTCTGCTCAGTCTGTCCCTGAGCCTAGGGCACTGGGCCCGTATGTGGCTTCTTTGGCCACAGTGATAGCAGCCCATGTCCCGTGGGTCCCCTCGAGCGGGTCGGATGGACCTGACGCTGGATGTTCTCCTTTGGTGGGGGTTCTCCATATTTCCCCGCTGGGAGGTCCCATGATGTCTCTCTCTCTCTGTGTTGTGGTGGGACTGGTCCTTTGGGATTCCTCCCTGTTATCCCCTGACCAGCTCTTTACAAACTCATCGGCCAGCCGGCCTGCACGTTGCGGGTTCTCTGGCTTTTTGTCCCTCAACCACAGCCTCAGGTCGGATGGGCACCGCTCATACAGTTGCTCCAGTACCAGCAGTTTAACCAGGTCCCCCTTCGTCTGGGCCCCATCTGCCCACTTGCTGGCGTATCCTTCCATGCAGACGGCTAGTTGCAGATATGAGATTTTATCCTGACTCCGCAACCTTTCCCGGTACATCTCAGGAGTCAGCCCAAACTCACGTAGCAGGGCCTTTTTGAATAGTTCGTAGTCCCCTTTCTCTGCCTCTTCCAGTTGGCGGTACAATGCCACGGCTTTGGGGTCCAGTAAGGGGGTGAGAACCTGGAGTCTGTACGCAGTATGAACCTGGTGCAGCTCGCAGAGGCATCCGTCTCAAAGGCATCCAGGAAGTCATCCATGTCCTCCCCCTCCTTACGTGTGGCCAGGATGCACTTATCAAAGCTCCGTGCAGTCCTGGGTCCCCCCTCACTCACCGCAGCCGGGGGCTCGCTGCCCCTCAGCCTGGCCAGTTCCAGTTCATGATGCCTCTGTCTCTCTTCATGCTGCCTCTGTTTCTCTTTCTCCTCCCGTTCATGCTGTCTCTGTTGTTCACGATCCTCCAGCTCTCTCCGTTTTAGCTCTTTCTCCCATTCCAGCCGCTTCCGCTCCACGGATGCCGCGAGTCGCTGGGAGGATCCCCTGCTGGCCGGGGGGGTCTCGGTATTTGCTGGGCTCCTCCCCGCCCTTCCCCTAGGCATAGGAAGGAGGGGTCTCGGGAAGCCCTCTGTCTGTCGGGGGGGGGGGGCAGTGTGTGCACCATGCACAAGTGTTCTGTCTTTCTCATTTCAGACCCTAATGACACTGTGTGGATGAGAGAATGGCCAAACCTGTGGCAGAGCCCAAGAGAAGGCGCCACCACCCTGAGCCCAGCCGGAGGGATGGAAACCAGACAGCAAGCTGCAGAATAATGGAAATTTGCTGAAGTATTGAGAGAGGGCTGCAAAGACTCTTGTCTGGGGTGAGAATTTGTTATGTTACCATGGGGTGGGGCGCTGAGGAAAGGCCTCTGCATCTAATTGGGGCACGATACGCTTGGGGGAGCCGGTTGTGCCCTCACAAGGAGTTGGCAAGGGAGAGTGAGTGTTTCTGAAGTACGGTAACTTCCTGGAGAGCAACTTGCCTGTAACCAGAGATGCTCGGTCCTCAATGCTCTTCCTTCCACATCACTGGGTGAGGGTCCCTGGTCACAGCCCTGTAGCCCTGCTCTCTACCGACTCTGGCTTGCTTCAGAGGACATGAGCATTCTGGTTAGGGGGGCAGACGTCTGTGGGATAAAGGCAAAGGGAAGAGACAATAGAGTGCTGTGTGATGATTTTGGGTGCAGGAGCAGCCTGGCACTTCTTACATGTTGCCATGACTGCCCTGGGGAGGTGTAGGACAAGTCCTTCTGGAACAGCAATCACTGGAGCCAAATACCGTTACAGTCTCTACCGCCCACTTGATGTTCTTGGGTTGTGTTTCCTGCCAGGGAGAACTGGTAGAGAATAATTTCAGCTCTGTCCTGAGATTGAGCGGTAGGACAGCCCGGCTTTGAGACAGGTGCCAGGCAAGATCAGCTGGGAGTAGAGATCAGGGTGGCAGTGTGGGGGGTGGGGGGGATTTGCGGAGGCTATAGCCACCCTAAAATTTGTCTTAACCCCCCCATCCACCTCTCCCAGCACAAAGGGGAAACGTTAGGGAGATACTTTGCTGCTGCTGGCGGCGGTGTTGCCTTCAGCGCTGGGTGCCCGGCCAGCACCCGCCGCTCTTTGGCCGTCCACCTCTAAAGGCAGAGCTGCCGCCACCAAAAGTAAGTCTGAGCACGGGGCCCAAGAGCAGCCCCAGGCTAGGGTTACCATTCGTCCGGATTTACCCGGACATGTCCTCCTTTTTGTGCTAAAAATAGCGTCCGGGGGGAATTTGTAAAGCACTCACAATGTCCGGGATTTCCCCCTCCCCCGGAGCGGCTGGGAGGGCTGCAGGAAAGTCCCGGGCTGGACTCCGGAGCAGCTGGAGAGGAGCTCCGCCCTGCATTCTGAGCAAGTGTCTCAGCACAAAGTGCAGCCCTCCCCTTTTGCAACTGGGAGCGGTTACTGCCATGCAGCGTAGCAAAACGGGAGCGAGAGCACTTTGTGCTGATACAAGGGCTGCTCTCCCCTGCAACCCGGTCTGGGCCAGGGACCGGGTTTTGTTGTGCAGGGCCAGGGACCGGGTTTTGTTGTGCTGGGGAGCTTAGCCACGTGTCCGGCTCGCACAGAGCCCAACACCCTGTTCTGAGCAGCAGGGTAAGGGGGGCAGGAGAAGGGGCAGGGAGGTTCTGGAGGGGGCAGTCAAGAAACGGGGGGGGGGCTTTTTGGGGGGAGTGGAGAAAGTTTTGGGCAGTCAGGGTACAGGTAGGGGGTAGGGTCCTGGTGGGCAGTTGGGGGGGGGTCTTAGGAGGGGGCAGTTAGGGGACAAGGAACAGGGAGTCTTAGGTAGGGGGTGGGGTTCTGGAGGGAAGTTAGGAGCAGGGGTCCCAGGAGGGGGCAGTCAGGGGACAAGGAGCTGGGGGGTAGGGGGCTGGGAGTTCTGGGGGGGAGCTGTCAGGGGGCAGGAGTGGGGAGAGGGATCGGAGCAGTCAGGGGACAGGGAGCAGAGGGGTTTAGATGGGTTGGGAGTTCTGGGGGGGGCTGTCAGGGGGCAGGAGTGCGGAGAGGGATCGGAGCAGTCAGGGGACAGGGAGCAGAGGGGTTTAGATGGGTTGGGAGTTCTGGGGGGGGGCTGTCAGGGGGCAGGAGTGCAGAGAGGGATCGGAGCAGTCAGGGGACAGGGAGCAGAGGGGTTTAGATGGGTTGGGAGTTCTGGGGGGGGCTGTCAGGGGGTGGGGAGTGGTTGGATGGGGCGTGGGAGTCCCAGGGGTCTGTCTGGGGGTGGGGGTGTGGATAAAGGTTGGGGCAGTCAGGGGACAAGAGGTAGGGAGGCTTAGATAGTCCTGGGGGGCAGTTAGGGGCAGGGGTCCCAGGAGGGGGTAGTCAGGGGACAAGGAACGGGGGGAGGGTTGGGAGGTCAGGGGGGGCGGGAAGTGGGAGGGGCAGGGGCGGGGCTAGGGCGGGGCTTCTCCCGTCCTCTTTTTTGCTCGCTGAAATATGGTAACCCTACCCCAGGCTGGTGTCGCCACCCACCAGGGTTTGCTGCCCAGGGCCAGCGTTGGGTCCAGGGCTCCCTATAGCAGCCCAGAGTGATGCTCCTGGGCCCCCCTCCCGGCAGTCGCTGCTCCCCACAGTCGCCGCTTTGCCTGCCCTGGAGCTGGGCCTCCCTGCAAGCAGTCGAAGGGCGGTGGTGAGCTGAGGAGCACTTGCAGCCCCAGGGTCAGAGCAGCAGCAGGAAGAGGCGAAGCCGCACCCTGGCACCTGCCAGCACAGCAGCCGCTGCGCCCCGCACGGCCCAGCTCCAGCTTCCGACCTGGCCAGGGAGGGGGGCCTGGGGGGACCAGGCGGGGCTGGCACTTAACTGAGGAGGAGCAGGGATGGGGCCACAGACAGAGGTGCCAAATGCAGTCTAGTCCCTCCTAGTTTTCTGTCTAGCCCACCGCACCCCCCACCTGTGAAGAGGCTGGTGCTGCCCCTGACTAAGATCAATGGCTGGTAAAGGCTGAGTACAGACTGGTGCTTCCTTTTAGCTGGGGCTTGGTTTGTAATACAAGGTTTCCTGCTCATTCCGGGTGCAGGGGGAGAATTTCCACATCTTGGGAGCTGCTGATCTCCCTGGGCTGGGAAGAGCACGTCCTCCTGAGCAGAGGCCCCCCACAGCCTGTGACACCCCCCCAGCCACCCCTGCTGGTGCAGGTGCACCTCCACCAGAGATGCACCAGAAAGAGCGACCACAGCCGAGCTTTTAATTAAAACAAAACCAAAACCCAACAGGGCCAGGCAGAGCAGAGCCGTGGTACTGACCGTGGGGAGGTGCTGAGATAGAATCTCTTCAAGTCCCCCAGCCAAGACTCTCCCCCAACTGCCCCAGCCAGGGCCCCCCCCCCCAACTGCCTCAGACAAGACCCCACCATGCACCCCCCAATGCCCAGGTAGCCCCGCCCATATAATCCCCACAGTGCTCTGCACCAGCCAACCAGACCTCCACCACTTCGCCGCAAACTGTAGCCTCCCCCCCAGGTCCCACACACCCCACCCTTCATTAGACCAAGATTTTGCGCCCCCCCCCTCCAATTCAGACTCTCCCCTCGAAACAGCATCCTTTACTCCGCCCTCCCCCTGGGATTGTCCCCATCACATTCCCCAGGGGGCAGGAGGACTCCTCCCCCTCATTCTGCTTCCATATCCCCCCCCACACACTCTGGGATCCCCTCAGGTGGCATCTCTCCAGTGCCCCCTCCCCACACAAACCCACACAGCCCATGTCCACCCCACCCCCCGCTGGTGCAGGTGCACATGCACCACACCAACAGAAAGAGGGAGGCACGCGCGCACACACACACACACACACACACACACACACACACCTCAACTGGCCCCAGCAGACCCGGGGTACAGCCACAATACAACCAACCTCCCCAAGAGACCCCCATCCAGTGCACCACACCACCACAGATGCCCCAACACTGACCAACATGTTGGCATGGTGCCACCCCCACTCCCCCTCCAGCCTCATGGACACCGCCCCCCCCGGCCTGGCCATGCCACGCCCCAATCTCCACTCGACTCCCCCAAGCAACAGCAGCCCTCCTGCAAATTTCCAGTGATGGGTGACAGCCTCAGGTGGGCTGGGGGGGGGGAAGAAGGGGGACACCTCAAGTGAGCGGCTGGGGGGTGTCCAGTTTTCTCTCTGGAACACATGGTCACTCTGCAGCTCCCAGCTGCTGAGGGGGCCCCACCTGCAGCTCCCAGACGCTGTGGGCAGCGAGGGACCCGCACAGCTCCCAGCCACCACTGTGGCAGGGGAACCCATGGAGCTGCAGCAGCAAAAGTCACAGACCGGTCACGGCTTCCGTGAATTTTTGTTTTTTGCCCGTGACCGGTCCGTGACTTTTACTAAAAACAACCGTGACAAAACCTTCGCCTTAGTCATAGGCCATGTGTGCAATGGACTCCATTGATGAACGCTAAGCTTCAGCCTCACGCATAATTGAATTACAAGTGGCAAGAGCAGTCCATTCAGGAGCTTTAAACCAATCTGCTCATCTGACTGTCTCCTCTAATTTCTGTTCTCTGCCACAACCCCTTTGCTTCTGCAATAAAGGATTGAGGCCCAGAGCCTCAAACATAGGTGCCTCATTTCCACTGATTTCAGTGGACGTTAGGAGCCTAAATACCTTTTAAGGATCTGTTTTAGTCCTTAACCTTCCTAGGAGATCCCTGTGCACTCCGCCTGCTTGAAAATGCAGCCAGGGATGCTGAAAACATAAGGAAGCTGTGACCTAACTGCACAAACCCACTCTATCATGTTAGCTCTGAAGCCTAATGATACTTCAATGTAAACCCTACTAATCCTGTTGCAATGACTTCAGGAGAGAAGTTCACCTAGTGTCTTTATCCACCCACAATTGATGTCAGAAGACAGAGGTGAAAGACACGGAGTCGTTGCCCCCTTCCTTGCCCCTGCAGGATTGTTCTTGCAGGCAATGCTCCAGATTAAATTTTAAAATGACTTCACCAATAGAGCCACTACCTCAGCTGAGACTCTCCACCCACAACTGTTTTCTCATTCCCATCTTCTCCCTTGAGCCCAAGTGTTCCTTAATGTCCATCCCCTTCTACATCTGCTGCTGGGCTGCAAGTGAATTAACCAGGGAGGAGCCAGAGAACGAGCAATCAGGTTAGGAAGCTGAGTGCAACTGCAACGGGGAATAGATGGCATGACTGTGAGGCGAAAAGGTGACATCCTTCTCTCCCCCCACTTAAAGGACTCAGTGCATCACACTAGCAGCCAATACAGGAACATGCTGGCACAGAACAGTTCAGAGTCCTCTGTTCCTACGATGCGGTGGTGTCTTGTAAGTTAGCCACCAGTTTTAGACAGCAAAAAGAGTATTTTCCTCCTGCCAGAGCTGTTCCACGTGCTCTAGCTAGATTGTTGCCTTGAGGCAGTCAGGAGCCACTGTGGAGTTAAGTGGCTTTGGTGCTCACGTGCAATGTGTGTTTGGTGTGATTCTAACTACATCTCTCGGCTATGGACCATCCCTGCCTATCACCCGGTTATGGGAATCTGCTCTTGATATCTGGAGACTACGCATGGAGACTCCGTGGAAGCTTCAGCTGCTTCAAAGCATATTGGCCTTGCGTTATAGTGGGACTAGCTACAAGGAACACAAGGGGTCTGTTTCTGATTAAAGTCTCGTGGCTCGGGTCCCAGCCCCCCAAAACCCATCCACGTGTTGCTAGATTTGCACATGGAGGCTGCAGAGTCCTCGACTGTGCAACGAACTTTACTAGTTGGTATGACCGAACAGGCCTGCACTTTCAGGCCACGGTGTGACATTCAGCTGTACAGCCAAGCATTTGCTGTGGGAAGGGATCTAGTGACTCCAGTAAGTTGTGGTTTCTTAGGAGCTGCATTTGAACCAGTGGAAAATAAAACCTCAAACTCTCAAATTGTGTCTCGTGCTGGCAGAGTGGAGCACAACGTGTTTGGTTCAGGATGTGCAAAAAGCTGGCGTGTACCGTACTGCAAAAGCCAAGACGACCACTCGCAACTCCAGCTGCCAGTGACGCAGAGGAAGGAGTCGACAGGGGCCATCTTACAGATGAGTAAAAGACCAGGTCAGAATGCAAGGACATGCCAGGAGAACGTATGAGTGCCCAGCCCTGCCAGCAAAGACTGATGAAGTGATGGCAGTTTGGGAGGGGAAGACATGATGTCCCTAGCTTCTGTTTGCCAGAAGCTGGGAATGGGCGATGGGATGGATCACTTGATGATTGCCTGGTCTGTTCATTTCCTCTGGGCACCTGGCACTGGCCACTGTCAGAAGACAGGACACAGGGCTAGAGGGACCTTTGGTCTGACCCAGTCTGGCCGTTGTTATAACATCAGTAACAACAGGATAGCAAATTCCAATAAGAGGATCCAAAAAATAGCAACCACAGCTTGGCCTAAAACTAGGGACCAGCAGTGGCAGTATGGGGGGGGGCTACACTGGGCACCTCAGTGTTACTTGTGCCATGGAAGCCAAAATTTACACACGTGTGGAAAGGGACTTTGAAACCTCTGGGGTAAATTCCCCCTGGTGTGAGCGAGTGGAACCCTGCAGCACCCAGTGGAGGTCAGGGGGAGTTTAGCCTCTAGCTGTAAAGAGGAGATGTCTAGTGCAGAGGGGAAAGGCAAAGCGGTGGCTTGGAGACGCCCCTGAAAGTGACAACTGCAAGAGAGTCCCGTGGCAGGTGGTCTACAGGATACGCTCTGGCTGTTGAATCCCCATAAAGAAAGGATTCCCTCTAACTGATCAACATTTGATGCCCAAATGAAGGTTGGGTGAACCGGTCTGAACAAAGAGCAAATGTTGAAGCGGTATGGGGGGGTCCCCAACAGACTTGCATCCAAATAACACATGGTATAAACTGAAGCCGACTTAACTGTTTTGAAAAACAATGAGGAGTCCGGTGGCACCTTAAAGACTAACAGATTTATTTGGGCATAAGCTTTCGTGGGTAAACAAAACTCCCTTCTTCAGATGCATGAAGTGAAAATTACAGATGCAGGCATAAATACACTGACACATGAAGAGAAGGGAGTTTACCTTACAAGTGGAGAACCAGTGCTGAAAGGGTCAATTCAGTCAGGGTGGATGTGGTCCACTCCCAATAATTGATGAAGAGGTGTCCCCTAGCGCCCCTCCGCTACTTGCACTACATTGATGAAATCTTCATCTTATGGACCCACGGGAAGGAGGCCCTTGAGGAATTCCACCTGGACTTCAACAATTTCCACCCCACCATCAACCTCAGCCTGGACCACTCCACACACGAGATCCACTTCCTGGACACTACAGTGCAAATAAGTGATGGTCACATAAACACCACCTTATACCGGAAACCTACTCATAGGTGCCGACTCTGTGGGTGCTCCGGGGCTGGCGCACCCATGGGGAAAAATTAGTGGGTGCTCTGCACCCACCGGCAGCCAAGCTCCTCTACCCGCCCCCTCCCCTGAGCGCGCCGCGTCCCCGCTCCTCCACCTATCTCCCAGTGCTTGCCACCAGCAAACAGCTGTAGCACGCTCTGGGAGGGAGGGGGAGGAGTGGGAACGTGGTGTGCTCAGGGGAGGAGGCGGGGAAGAGGTGGGGCCGGGATTTGGGGAAGGAGTCGGAATAGGGGCAGGGAGGGGGCAGAGTTGGGGCAGGGACTTTGGGGAAGGGGCGGGAATGGGGATGGGAAGGGGAAGGGCAGGGGTGGAGTTGGGGCGGTGCCAGGGGCAGAGGGGGGTCAAGCACCCACCGGCGCCAGTAGAAGTCGGCGCCTATGAACCTACTGACCGCGATACTTATCTACATGCCTCCTGCTTCTACCCAGGATACATCACACGATCCACTGTCTACAGCCAAGACTGGAGCAGCCCTCACTGGAAATGCCAAGGTCAGGGCGGGCTGCAAAAGGGAGAGCAGATACTCCCAAGACTGGTGGGTAACACTAAAGTTAAACTCCTCAACCAGTCACAAACTGTGCTTCTAATCCCCCCTCCCCCACCCACCCACATACTGGTTATCAAGACACAAAAAATAAATCACACAGCTCCCTCTATTGCATTCCAGTTCTCTGGCTCCCAATCAGCACCTAGGTCCAGTACAGTGAGAAGTTATTTAAAAAACTCTGCTCACATGTACAAAATGTTCTTCTGATCCCAAAGGGTCAGCCATGTCACCAGGGCAGTACAGGTTTGGATCTTACCCAAAATGCCACGCTGCCAGCCAATGCTTTAATGTCTAAAACTAAAGTTTTATTATAAAGAAAAAAGAAAGAACAAGAAGAGAGATGGTAAATGGTAAAACAGTCACATACAAAGCCTTCAAAGTCCATCAGGTTCCTAGCAGTGTTGGTGAGTTTGCTGGCTTGAAAGTCCCTCTGGAAAACATTCACAGCTTGGATGGATCTTTCAGTCCTTTGTTCAGAGCTTCGTTTGTAGAACGGTTACTCCAGAGGTAAGAAGCAGGAATAAAGACAAGAAGCAGGACTGAAGACAAAATGGAGAAGATGCAGCGGCCTTTTATAGACTTTTGCCATGCGGCTTATACCAGGGGCAGAGGGGGGTCAAGCACCCACCGGCGCCAGTTGTCCCAAACACAAGCTGCTCAGTACATGGCCTTGAAGCCTCAGAGTTCTGTCCATGCCTCTGCCTGCCGTGCTGAGTCATCATGTGTATCCCTTGCCTTCTCTCAATGGGTCAGTTGTATAGCAGATGGTCCTTAATGGGCCATCATGCTGATTCCAAACTGCCTGCGGGTGTCGCCCAGAAGCAAAGCCCAAGTTTAAAATACAGACATGCATACATATCTATAACTCCTAATACAAAAGGTGATACAAACATATAAACAAGATTATCATATCTGGCAAATCATAACATTTTTGCAGATATCTTACACGGCATATCTGCCATAACTCATTGCAATTTTATACTATTGGTATTCAGAATATCCTAAAGTGTCCCCCAGATTCCATACAGCGTCACACTTACATCCCAGCTTTCTGAATTGAGCAGGGCTGACTTGTTCTTGCCGGGTGTCTCAACCAGCCGGGAGGCAGGCGGCCTCTGCTCTCTGTGGCAAAGTATCCAGCAGGCTGCTGCAATTGCCCTGCTTCTAGCTAAACCCAGGCAGGCTTTCCTTGCACAATTCTCTGGAGACTTTGTGCTCTACTGCACACACAAAAAACCCCAAGAGAGGCCTCCGTATCGGCTGGCTCCCTAACCTAAAAGGAAAGGATGGCGCACAAGAGGAGAGGGAGCAAAGTGAACAATGCTCTCGTAGTTTAATACAGTCATACCTGAATTCCGCTCACCTGTTGGCTAAATCTGTCTCCCAGCACAAGGGTTAGGGGACCACTGCCCAGTTAGAAGCCCAGAGCTGGCAGCGTGGCAGAGCATCATGACTTGGGCTCTGCTCCCAGGCCCCCTGGCTCCGGATTGAGGGCGCAGGGAACCTGGCACCGAATGCGAGCCGTGTCCCTTGGCATGAAGCTCTCAGCTGGGCCCCCTATCGCACAGGGGAGAGAGAAGCTCCCGTGGCTGTGCATAGGGCCTGTTTGCAAACCCCGCCTCTCCTATATTAGGCACTGGGGCGTCGGCCGGTTGTGTTGTAACCACAAGGGATCATTCTTCCACTGCCTCCAGTTTTCCAGTGCAGCCACTCAGGGAAGAGGTGAGCCAGGGCAACACCTCTCCTCACCAGTTCCTTTGAAAGACCCCGCCCACCCCGCAGCCCCACCTCCCAGGGCTGGGGGTGTCCAGGCCCATTGGGGCAGTCGCGCATGCCAGGCTCAGCAGTGTCTTCCTCAGCAGGCTTTAACCGCTGGAGGCTGAGGGGGCTGAAGCTGCCTGAGGTGTGTTATGAGGCTTCACTCAGTCTCGGGCCCCTCCCCAGGAGGTAGGGCAGTGCAGTAACACCCCGGTACATAGCCTGGGCCTCGGTTCCCCCAACTGGCTTGCCCTCGATCACACTGGGACTAGAGAGCTGAGCCGGGAACTGAATCCAGAGCTCACATTCTAGGCCAGCCCCTAATTATGGGACCAATCACAATCTCTTCCTCCAAGAACAACCCTCGAGAAGGCTGCAGTGGGGCACAGCAGGCTTCTGAGGGGTATGACTAAGACCCAAACACCTCAAAAGGCCCTTACCCTATCCCATGGGGACCGGCGGTCATTAGGTCTTTGGAGGTCACTAGAAGCCCAGCATGGGTGGCAGGTACCATAGGGTGGGGGAAGCTGTGCCTTCCCAAACAGCCAGACGTGGCCCTGTCCACACTCTGCCCCTGACCCGCTCCCCCAGCTTCCCGCCACTCTGCGTGCGCGGCTCCAGTCCCCCAGCCAGTGCTGGCCACAGCTGGGGCTGCGCCACCTGCCCTCCTGATGCTCCGGGGCTGGGGCCAGTGGCTGTGGTGGGGTGGGACCTCGGGTGGAACGGGTGGGTCTGCGGGCTAGCCTCCCCCAGCCAGGGGTTCACAGGCCGCCCATGAAGCCCAGAGCGTTGTGGGAGTGCTGACAGGGTGCTTGCTACCCTTGAAATACAAAGGAAGGCACTTTCTCCTGCCATGCTTCCAGTCTAGTAGCAGACCGTACCCATCTGGATCTCCAGTCTAGCCTGGTGCGTGCTGCATATTGGGGGCTGCTCTGGTGGGGGGTCACCACAGAGTTGGTGGCAAAGATGCGTTGTAAGGAGGGATTGGAATGGAGGGAGGGGAGGCGGGTTGAGATGGGAGGGGTATTTACCTAGATCCTATTACAGCTTGGGGGGCTACATAGTGCTAACCTCCATCACCGGCTGCAGCTTCTACTGACTACAGAATCCACCTCTTTCTGCCCTCAGGGCTGTGTGCTACTTAGCAGCTGGTACGTTCCACCCCACAAGTAGCTGCCTTCTTAGGGCGAGAAGTAGCATGCAGTAGGTGAGAGGTGCTAGACGACCATGAGTCACAGTTGTTATTGACATTGTCTCAGAAGCAGGCAGTGGGCAGCACAGTTATGTCTTGAGTCTCTGGTGCTTTTTGGGGGACGATGGGGGGATGGAGAAGCTGGGGAGTGTTACCAGGGATGACTCAAAGCTTATGAACTCCAAACAGCAGGAGGATGGAGACCCATCGGAGGAAGATGGATCAGGGCAGCAGGCAATGGCCAATGGGTGGGGAAGGAAGCCAGAGGTAATCCCAGAGCTCTGATGCCCACTGGGAACCTCACCAGCCTTGCATCAGCCAGCTAGAAAGGTGCAATTTCAACCTAAGTTGCAATGTAAGGAATTGTAACTTTGTTCTTGGATTGTTCTTGTATCCATGAGTCTCTAATATCACCACTTGAACTGGAAGTGTTGTATCATGCCTCAGCCTTTTATTGTCATTAAAGTTGGGACTACGTTTGTTGTCTGTCAGTGTTTCTGTGACTAACCAAACTTGTGGGGGCAGTGATGTGGCATTCTCCAAGGGTTTACATTGCCGTCCTGTATGTGAACTTAAATAAAGAGACATTGCAGCACTGTTGCTTAGTACACGTGTCTGTTCTGTAGGATTGCAATTAAACATTCATTGTACAAGGGCGTGGTTGGACTGAGTGACTAGTGTTGCTGAGGCGATGCTAATGTAACCAGATGGTAACAGAACTCCAAAGTTGTGCAGGAAGGCCACACGGAAGTGCAGAAAGTTTCCCTTCACCAGACTAAGGACCACAACTTGAAAAATGTGTCTGCCAGCAATGAATGGGACGATCGCGCTACCAAGTGCGGATGGTGGTGGTGGAGGTGCACAACAAAGCTATCGCTTTTTGCAGAACAATCTTTCCATTCAAAATAAGCTTCTAGCCCTTATGGCTGCAAAACTTTCAATGTGACCCGATGCCATGGTTTTTATTTGAGTCCCTAAACAACTCCAGTGCCAAAGCTGCTGCTCTTGGTTTTGCCCGGAAGCAGTGGCAGTATTAAATTAATAAGACTACAGTCTGTTTCCCTGCTGTTCAAAATCCTCTGCAGTTGTGAAACTGTCCATTCCTCCCGAACAAACTGGGAGAGGGAATAGAGCAGCAGAGACCTATTCTTTGTATCTTTACAGCAGCCAGGAGGCTGTGCTGATGAAAGAGGACAGACCAGTTTCTCTCTTCCAGTTGCGGGACTAGGTGTGGTATCATCTTAAAATCTAAGCTTTAGACTCCTACTAGCATTGATCTAACAAGTGGCGGCCCGTCCGCAGAAGCTCGGGTCAACACTGGTAGAACACTCAGGATCCTTCTTCCTAACCTCTGTGCATGGCCCAGCGGCTGGGCTTGTCCACATTGCTGAGTGGCTAACTCCTGTATTCAGGGGTGTGGCATGATTCTTTCATGTGAATCTAAAGCTTCCTAATAGGAGAATGTGATAGGGCCTTCCGTGGCCAGGCAGCCTAGTGGCTAGATTGTTGGTTAGGGGGACCTGACCCCTCCTTCTCCCTTAGGTTCTGGCCCAGGGTCCTGTGTTGCTCAAACCCCTAAACAGGGGAGATGGATCTTTCTCCCAGCCATGAAGGGGTGGGGGTCAGGACCTGTTTTCCTGGGCTGCTCCCCTATGCAAGTCCTTTTAGTTTGGAGCATGGCCCGCTAGTCCCGTTTCCCCACAGTTGGGGCTTATCTGCAGGCTCCCCTTCGCAGGGGAAGACTTTTTGCCTCCAGTGGCTGCGTTGGCAGGCAGGTTGCTGGTCCATGCCTTCAGGCAGGCAAACAGAGAGCTCCTGCCTCTTCGCCAGTCAGCCCTTGACTGCGCCAGGTGCCCTTTTTTTCTCCCCCCTCCAGGCCTGGCACTGGCTGCAGGTATAATGGGACAAGGCTATCTGAACCCACAGGTTTTCTTTAACCCCTGCTGTGCCTGGCCGCAGTCCCTCTGCTCCTTCACAGAGGTTAACAAACTTTAGATAAACCACTATTATAACTGGACATGAAAAGTAGATACAGATGCTCTCTGTGCAGTTGCAATATACTTAGTGCTTCTGAGACCAATTAGGAGTCTTGTCTGGTGCATTCTGTCCTCCATCTTTAGAGATGCTTGATACTGGTGGCTTTCAGGGTTGAACATTTTCACCATTGAGTGGAACAGTAACAAGTCCTTTTGAGATATAACCTAAATTAAAACTTTTTTCCAGTGATTAATCTAAAACTGATTGGTGGTGGCACATGTGACAGACTTCTGGGGACAAGACTGCGGTGAAAATGTCTCATCCACAATATTCCTATTCCTATGATGTAGGTCGTTTCTGCATCAACTTCAGGACTCTGAATGATGATGACATGCAGAGTGTAGATCGGGGGGTCTCAAACTGGGGTCGCGAGGTTATTACCTGGGGGGTCATGAGCTGCCAGCCTCCACCCCAAACCCCGCTTCACCTCCAGCATTTATAATGGTGTTAAATATATAAAAAAGTGTTTTTAATTTATAAGTGGGGGTTGCACTCAGAGGCTTGTTATGTGAAAGGGGTCAGCAGTAGAAAAGTTTGAGAACCACTGGTGTAGAGTCACGGTTTGGTAAGTATCTCACAGTGGGAGACTAGGGTGTCTGCTTTCTGCTCAGGCTTTGGGAAGGGAAAATGTCCCTGCTCTGGGAAACTCTCTTATGTTAGTCCTGACTTCTATAGCAAGTAGGTTGTGGTGACTTATGCAGGAAATTACATGTCTCAAACCTAAGTACAGTAAAATGCTATCCCTGATCAAGAACTAGTGAGTTGATGACAGGCTTAGCTAACATCATAATTACTTGTATACCATGGGGTATTGTTACAAATGCTTAATATACAATGTGTTGGCAGTGTTTTCCACAGATCTGAAAGCCAGTTCAGAGAATGTCTCCTGCAGAGAATGTGGCAACTGTCTTCCAGCACAAGCCTGCCTTTTCAAAGGCTAATCTTCCGCAAGCTATTGTTTCACCAATGGTGAAATCCAGTAAATTGGCACAATTCTGAAAAAATAACCTCCATCCACTTGAAGTTGAAAGGCATTGGTGCTAAGTGGCATAATGGCTTAGTCCAGCATGGTTCTGTGAACTTGTTACGGCCTTCTGTCACGGAGTGTGGGGGGACACAAGGCCCTGCACCAGCCAATAAAGCAGAAGGTTTATTTAGACGACAGGAACACAGTCCAAGACAGGCCTTGCAGGCACAGACAACAGGACCAATTAGGTCCATCTTGGGGTCCCAGGGGCACCACAGCCCCATTGGGGGGTCAGAGCCCCGTCTGGGCTCCCTCCATTACACCAGCCAGCTCCTGCAACTCTCATTCTCCACAGTGTCTCCTCCCCCAGCCTTTGTCCATTTCCTGGGCAGAGGTGTCACCTCGCTCCATCCCCCTCCTGGGTTCTCATGTTACATGCTCAGGTATCTTCCCTCAAAGCCAGTCTCCCATCCCCCAATGCAGCCCCCCAGCCACACTACCTACTGAGCATTCAAAGAACACATTAAGAACAGTCCCAGTTTATCACATCTTCTTGGAAAGACATGACAACACGTCTTAGTATGCTTGCAGACTTACTAGTTCATGGTTCTGATGTTGTTTCTGTCTCCCACACACACCCCGGTACCATTTCACGGCCAACTTCCCAGAGATCTACAATGAGTCGCTGCCTTCATGGCATGGAGCCAGCAGAGCATGGCATGGTCTGTAACGAGGGTGAAGTGTGCGCGGACAGAAGATAACAACAGAGTGAGTCCATGGCCCGTTTTACTGCCAGGGCTTCTTTCTCGATTACAGAATAGATCGTCTCTCGCGGGAATAGCTTCCTGCTAATATAGAGGATGGACGTGTTTGTCGCCCCCTACTACCTGCGATAGAACAGCTCCTAGGCCCACATCTGAGGCATCTGTTTGTAAGAAAAACTCCTTGTTGAAGTCAGGGCTGTACAAGACGGGCTCTTGAGACAGTCGGGCCTTCAGAGTTTGGAACGCCTCCTCACAGGCTCTGGTCCACTGGATCCTTTCCGGACTCTCGTTCTTGAGGAGATTGGAAAGGGGGGCCGCAATGGAGGAGAACCCTGGGATAAAGCGGCGGCAATATCCAGCTAGTCCTAGGAATCTATGTACATGCCTCCTTCAGGACGCCCTGACCTGGCTGGTGCTACAGACGGATGGTGGGGCAGACTTGGCAGCAGCGCTCGGCCCTTCTTATCGGGGTGTCCCAGCACCCCCCGCAGCGCTGAGTCCACTTGGTGCAGGGTGTCGCTCCCCCAGCTATCATGTCTGCGGGGTCCAGGCCGCATGTCAGCCTTGGTCCCAGACTTCTTCTTGGGTCGCCCGGCCCCAATGCTGGGACCTGCATCGCTGGCCTGATCAGAACCTCCGCGACTAAGAAGTCCTCCATTAGAGAGACGGCCGCGCTCAGCGTCGTCGGCCAGTGCTGGAGGACACAGGCCCTCCCTCGGGTTGGGAGGATGTGCACAAAGTGCTCCAGGACAATCTGTTTGGCAACGTCATTCGCGGTCCATTGCTCGGGCTGCAGCCACCTCCAGCAGGCATCCTTCAACTCCTGGGGCCTGGCGCTCGTTGGACAGACCTTGTCACGGAACCGCCACCGGGAGGTTTCCAGCGTGATGTCCAGGGTGTCTAAGATGGCTGCTTTCACTCCTCTATAATCCCTGGGCTCGTCATTCGGGAGCCCCCGGTAGGCGGTTGGAGCTGCCCGTCAGGTACGGGATGAGGAGGGTGGCCCATGGGTCGGGAGGCTGGAGGTGCTGCTGCTGCTCACCATGGGGGGGGGGGGGGGGGTTGGGCCAGCTCACGAAGTAGCTGCTGTTGCACCGGTTGCTGTTCCGGCTGCAGCTGTGGTGCCTGTTATTGCTGCTGGCTCTTGGCCAGGCATTAATGAGTTTGTCCAGCTCCATTGTTGGTACAGGAACCATTGGAACCTGTAAGACCCAGCTCGGGACTGTTCGTTTGCCTGCCCCGCCCCAGCCTTCAGAGCTTGTCCCTGTGCCTCTCCAGCCCTGCCCCCGGCCTGTTTCCAGCTGGGTCCCCTTTTCCCCTAACTCCCATTGCCCCCCCACTCGCTCAGCCCCCTTGTTTCATGCGCCCAAACCTCCCCCCTAAGTGCTTGTGTCCCTTGTGCCCCGCATTCACCGAACCCCCCCCCCAATGATATCGTGGTCCCTCCCCTTCCTAGTGCACTGGAAGAGCCGGTATCCCCCTCCCGCGCCACTGATCGCGCCCCCCCTTTCCTGCCTCGATTGGCCTCCCTGCACCTCCCCATTGGTACTCTCCCCCCTGCCCACAGCCTAGTGGGGAGGAGTGGTAGGCCTTTTCCCGTCCCCTTCCCTTCTCCCCCCCCCACCGGTGCTACCTCCTGCCCCATACCAAAATGGTGGGGAAAACTGTGGGTGGCCCCCCCCTGCTAACTCCCCGTCTCTCCCTAGGGCTAACCTCTCAACTACCACCGGCCCCTCTGCCTCTGATCAGGCGCCGCGGCTGCTGGTGGACACAAGTCCGGACTCCGCCACTGCCATGGCCTCTACCCCCTCCGGGTTGGGGGAACCCCCTCGGCCGGTAAAAAGGGCAAGAGCTGTGCCCCAAAAGTGAAGCCTCCCCTGGTTGGGGCCACCACCACCTCATCACCCACCGCAGCCCCCCCGTTGTTCCCTCCACCAGCTCCAGGGGCTCCCCTCCCTTGGCCCCCAGAGCATATGCCCAGATGGCCACAGCCCCTCCACGTGCCATTATTTCATCTTCCACAACTGCGGCTTCCAGCTCCATCCCTGCGGCCGGGGTCCCTTCCCCACCCAGGAAGCACGGCCTCTGTTGCCTCCTGGTGCCCGCCTCGCCCCATGTAGAGAGCTACGTGAGGGCGTTGGTGCAGGTGGTGGGGCCCACAGCCATGGTGGCGGCCTCCAAGATGTACAGGAAGGTCGTCGTATTCATGGCATCAGAGGCCGCTGCCCAGGAGGCGGGGGAAATGGGCCTGCGGGGGAGGTGTTAGTCCCATTTTTCCCCTTAAGGAACTGGGCTTACGGGTAGTTTTCACCTCCATCCCGTCCTTCCTTCCCAATGATGCCCTTCTGCTCCACCCTGGGGAAACCCCCTATCTGTTATCGGCGCTCTCCCACTGGGCTGCAAGGACCCTGCCCTCCGTCACGTTCTGTCCTTCTGCCGGCAGGTCCAAATCCAACTGCCCCCGGCGGCGCGACGGAGAGGCAGTAGGGGGTCCTTTCTGGTGCCCCACCAGGGAGTCCATTACCGGGTGCACGACTCCTCGTGGGAGGCCCGGTGTTACCTCTGCCAGGCAACCGGGCACGTCCGCCCCCTGGCCTGGCATGGAGGGGTGCCTGAGCCGCCCCCCCGAGACCCGGGAGGGCACCAGCCCTGCCATCACCGGCGACCCTGGCTGTCCGGCTCCCCTAGTCGCCCCTCCTCCTTCTGCTATTGCTCCCACTTGGGCCCTTAGGGGTAGCCCCCCTGCCCCGTTGCATCCAGACGAGCGGGTAGGCCCCACCTCTGCCATATGCAGTCCAGCAGGGCCCATGGAGGAGAGGGCGGCAGGGCCGTCCCTGGGCTAGGGAGAGGGCACGCCCCAGGGGGAGGTATCCCTTCTTCCTGTTGTTCCCCCTTTGCCTCCCCAGTCCTTGGATCCAGCGCCCTTGCCCCTGGCTGGGCACGCGTCCAGGGGAAGCAGGACAAAAGGACGGCTCGGGCTCAGCACCTCCCCCTTGACACGGAGGGGGATGAGACCCCCCGCAAAGACCATGGGGGGGCACCTCTACCAAGCCTTACGCCGCGGCCCAACTGAGCCCTGCAGGTGGAGCCGGCCAAGGAGGACATGGCAGTGGAGGGGGGCGGTACTGCCCCCCCTCGGAGTCCCTCCTTGAGGAGGCCTCGGATGGAGCCCCCCCAATCCCCATGTCATCTGTGCCCCCCATTGACGCTGAGGCGGTTGCTGCCTAGGTTACTGGCAGGAAGGACCCTGGGGCGGTGGGGGGACATTTTAGCTCCATCTTTGAGGCAATTGGGGCCCTGGGTCTGACCCCGGTCACCCAGGGGGAGGACGACCCCTTGCCAAGGGCCTCGCTCTGGATGGCAGCTTGATCACGCCACCCCCTCCTCCTCTCTGCCTCCTACCCCAGGCCGCTGCCTCTGCCTTCCATCCTGGGGGGCCCCTGGGCTCGTCCATCTGCCCAGCCCCAGATGGTACTTTGCTCATGGCTGCCGAGCCCCCAGTGGTGATGGCGGGTGCCAAGCAGACGGGCCCTTGAGTGCAGGGCAGCGGCCCTCCCTCCCTCCCAGTTGGGGGTCCTATTGCAGATGCCATCGGGCCCAATGCCGTGGCTGCGGGTGCCGAGATCATCGAAGCGCCCAGGCCTGGCATTGCTGAGGGCCCCCTCCCGTCCCCATCCCCTCGGCCCCTGACCCTGGTCGAGAGGCGTCGGAGATCCCACTCCCACATCCGCCTCTGCTCCTGACCCCGCTGCTGGCCCCAGCCCCACTCCTGCCCTGTCACAGTGTCTGATTATTTCCCCTCCACCTCTCATACTGCTGCCAGCCCAGGGGTTGTCTCATTTCCCCTCTCATCGGATGAACCTCAGGGGGCGGTTTTCATGTCTCCCCTCAGTGACCTGCTATGGGGCGCTCTCTTTCCTCCGCCGTCCCCTCCCTTGCCAGAGATAGGGACGGGTTGTGCGGCACCAACGGTATTAGCGCAGTGCGTCTGCCCCGTTTGTCCCTCGCCGTGGGCCCGTTACAGGGGACCAGACAGAGGACGATAATGGGTCAGGGACCGCGTCCCCCACTGTGCTGCGGGACGAGCTGCACTGCTTCCTGGTGGACACCCGTGGTTCCCAGGGCACGGTGAAGCTTGATCACCTGCCCTGGGGGGACTTCCATCTCGTCCTTTGGGCCGTGAGGGCCGTTTTGGAGGAGGGGAAGGGGACCAGGAGGCAGGAAGCTGTGGCCTACCAGCGGGCCCGCAACTTCCGTGACTCCCTGCTGGCTTTTGGGGTCAGTCACGGATTGTTGCAGGGCCCAATGGGAGCCACCGGCACTCCTGCCCACAAGGATCCTCCCCAGCCGTCACAATAAAATTCACCATCTTTGCAACATTGAACACCCAGGCTATAGGGTGGGCCTCCGCAGGTGCCAGGTGCTCTCCTGCCTTTGGGGGAGGGAGCTACTCTGTGATTTTCCTGCAGGAAACCCACATGGATCCAACTGCCGCAGCCAGTTAGAATGGGGGGACAGGATGTACTTCATCCATCTCAGTGCTCATTTGGTTGGGGTGGCCCCCCTGTTCTCCCCCACCCTATAGCCTGAGGTGCTAGGGGTCACTAAGGTCATGCTGGGTCACCTGCTGCACCTCGACGCTTGCGTGAGGGGTTAACGTTGAATCTGGTCAATGTCTACACCCTGACATCAGGCGCGGAGCAGGTGTGTTTCTATCAGCAGGTGTCCGCCATCCTTGTGAGTGCCTGGTCTTGGGCGGGGATTTTAATACCACCCTCGAGGAGTGGGACTGCTCTGGAGCTGAAAGCAGCCAGGCCGCTGCGGGCGTCCTCAGGGAAATCGCCCATCATCACTCCCTGGTGCACGTCTGGCTCGGCCACCACCAGGACACAAGTCCACCTTTACCTATGTCCGGGTGGAAGTCACTCCCAGTTAGACTGCATTTATCTATCACGCTCCCATCTTGCACGGGTCCACTCCTCCAGCATGCGACCAGCCCCGTTCTTGGACCGCCATCTGGTGGCCATGACGGCCTCTCTCACCTCAGAGAGCCCAGGGCCAGCCTCTTGGCATTTCACTAACAGCCTGCTGGAGGACGTGGGCTTCATGGCATCCTTCCAGGAGTTCTGGCTAGCCTGGCGGGGGCAGCGGCGCACCTTTCCCTCTGCACGGTGGTGGTGAGATGTGGGGAAGGTGCTGTGACGAAGTGGGACTGTTCTTAATGTTTTCCTCAGTTTCCCCTATGCAGTTCTTAAGTATCTAGCGGGTGGGATAAGGGTGTATGGTTGCTGCAGAGCAAAGGGCCAGGGTACATAAATGCCCGACACTCTGTCTCCTAGCAACTGATGGCCTGGGCCCCTTCTCTGCAAAGGTGCCAACTGAAGGTGTTGGAGACAAAGGGATCAGGTGACCTCCTGGCCCGGGAAAGAGACAAAGCCGAGAGGAGGAGGGGCTGGAGGGGGGTTGGAGTTTGGAGCTAGCTGGGGACGGGAAGGGAGGGCAGACGGGGGTCTGCCTCGCTGGGCCCCAGAATGGACCCGGCAGAGGGGTCCCGTTCGCTGGACCTACAAGCTCTGTTTTAGACCGTGTTCCTGTCGTCTAATAAACCTCTGTTTTACTGGCTGGCTGAGAGTCACGTCTGACTGCGAAGTGGGGGTGCAGGACCCTTTGGCTTCCCCAGGACCCCGCCTGGGCGGACTCGCTGTGGGAAGCGCACGGAGGGGCATATGCTGAATGCTCCCAGGAGGTGAAGCCGTGTGAGCTTCTTGCCCTGAAGACAGTCTGCTCCAAGGGAGAGGAGGCTCCCCAGAGTCCTGACTGGTTTTGTGGGGAGCAGTTCCAGAGCATGGCCCGGGGACTCCGTGACAGGTGTGTGCCTGGCTGTTCTGCCATGACTACACCCGGGGCGCCAGCCGGCAGAGGGATGTGATGATAGAGCAGTTGGAGCGGGAGGTCTTGGAGGAGACGGCTTTGAGGTGCACCAGGCGCTGACTGGGGTTCTCTGATCAGTATCCCCCTCTGGATCCCTAGTTTTGAACCTGTGATCTCCACTTCCTGCCCTGGTATTTCTCAGTTGTCCCACGTATTTAGTTGAGTCCTGGGTCCAGGGGTTCTTCCCACATGGCTGAGGAGGGACCCTTAGTGTCCTGGATTAGGTGAGCAATGATGACATAGCAGTCTCAACTCTTCATGAATGGTCCGGTATTGATATGACTGGAGACTGACATCTGCTTAATCCACCACATGCAGCAGCTGTGTGAGCTTGTGCGTGAGATCCTGTCACTGTGCCTATTTCCTAACCTGGAGGCCCCATCTGTGGGGGTCAGAAGGCAGTTCAGTTTCATACCTGGTGAGATAACCAGTTGTGCGCTGGTGACTTCCAGGATGTATGGATATCTGGAATTGGACTGAAGCGGGAAGAGACCCTTTGCTGATGGTAGTACTCAGAAGTTGCTACTGAGAGAGGCTGAGTTCTGACTTGCAGCCTAGATGTGCAAGGGGCCTTTGTACCATAGTGCAAATAACAGGAGTGATTTTAGGTTTCCAATTAGCAGTGTAACAATTAGCTGCTGTTAGTCTCCTCTGAAGCATATCTGTACGTAGTGCTGTCTGGATTTCAGTGACTCTTCCCAGTAGATATTGAAATACATTATGTGGGACTGACTGCCCTTCCCAAAGACCACATGGGAGACTTGACACTGTTCTTCCCTGCAGTGTGGGATCCAGAAGGCGGTCAGCCCAACACAAGATTGCCCAGCAATGCAAATGTCGGGCCAGAGCTGAAGCAGTGAGATGCACAGTCACCTACTGGAAAGGAAGATGATCCACCCACCAAAAAAAACAAAACAGAAAATATGCAACCAGCTCCAGAGGTGATCCCAGAAATTACAGGCCTGTAAGCCTAACTTCAGTATCGAGCAAACTGGTTAAAACTATAGTAAAGAACAGACTTATCAGACACAGAGATGAACATGATTTATTGGGGAAGAGTCAACATGGTTTTTGTAAAGTGAACCCATGCCTCAACAATCTACTAGAATTCTATGAGCGGGGTCAACAAACACAACAAACATGGGCCAGGGTGATCCAGGGATATAGTGTACTGTACTTAGATTTCCAGAAAGCCTTTGACAAGGTCCCTCATCAAAGGCTCTTAAGCAAAGTAAGCTGTCATAGGATAAGAGGGGAAGGTCCTCTCATGGATCATTAACTGGTTAAAAGATAGGAAACAAAAAGATCAGTTTTTAAAATTACGAGAGGTAAATAGCGATGTCCCTCAGGGGTCTGTTCTGGGACCAGTACTGTTCAAAATACTCATAAATGATCTGGGAAAAGGGGTAAATAGTGAGGTGATAAAATGTGTAGATGATAGAAAATGACTCAAGCTGGTTAAGTCCCAGGCAGACTGTGAATAGTTACAAAGGGATCTCACAAACCTGGGTGACTGGGCAAAATGGCAGATGAAATTCAATGTTGATAAATGCACATTGGGAAATATAATCCCAACTATACATATAAAATGATGGGGTCTGAATTAGCTATTACCCCTCAGAAAAGCTCTTGGAATCATTGTGGATAGTTCTTTGGAAACATCCACTCAATGTGCAGCGGCAGTCAAAAAAGAGAACAGAATATTGGGAATCATTAGGAAAGGGATAGATAATCAGGCAGAAAAGGTCATATGTCCTCGATATAAATCCATGGAATATCCACATCTTGAATACTGCATGCAGATGTGGTCGTCCCATCTCAAAAAAGAAATATTGGCATTGGAAAAGAGCAACAAAAATGATGAGGGGTATGGAACAGCTTCCATATGAGGAGAGATTAGAAAGACTGGGACTTTTCAGCTTGGAAAAGAGACGACCGGGGGTGGTGGGGGGAATATGACAGAGGTCTATAAAATCATGACTGGTGTGGAGAAAATAAATAAGGAAGTGTTGTTTACTCCTCATAACACAAGAACTAGGGATCACCCAATGAAATTAATAGGCAGTGTGATACAGTCAGGCCGGATGGCTGCAAGAGGGTAGTGGAAGGCAGATATGTTAGCCCTAGAATGTTCAAGGCCCTTTTTCCTACAAACTGAGAAGGGGTTACCTCAGGTTAATTAGAGACACCTGAATCCAAGTAAGGGCTGCCTGAGACCCTTTAAAACCCCCTTCTCCAGTGAGAGAAAGGGAGGAGAGAGACACCAGCTGTTACCAGGCTAGGAGCAGCAGGGAAGTAGCTTCTCCAAGAGGAGAGGCTGTGCCCCTTTCCATGGGGGAAGCAGACAAGCCCGAGTGCTGGCTAGGGGAAGGACTGACACCCCGTCCCAGCGAGGAGGCGGGGAAAGATATCACCCTTTGTTTGGGTCTATGGGACTATTTCCCTTCTTTGAGTGGGGAAGGAGCACCCCTTAGGCTTACCCTCCAGCCTACCCTGAAGACACAGCCAAGGAGCACCGAAGGGGGAAGGCAAACCCTGCCTGAGTGGCACGGATTAGCCAGAGGGGAGAAATGCTAAGGCTGGCGCGAGAAGAGAGGTGCCTTGCCACAGCAGCAGGTTTAAAAACAAACAAAAGGAAGTATTTCTTCGCACAACGCAGTGTCAACCTGTGGAACTCCTTGCCACAGGATGTTGTGAAGGCCGAGACTATAAGGAGGTTTAAAAAAAAGAACTAGAGAACTTCATGGAGGATAGGTCCATCCTGGCTAATAGCCATTGATGGACAGGGATGCAAAACCTGTGGAGCAGTGCAGAAGTAGCCCTGAGTTCCAGTTGCTTCTCAGGGGTTGTCTGCACAGGGTCACTTTGACGCTCTGTGTGGATGCTCTTGTTTCTAGAATAAGGGCTTTATTCCATATTACTGTAATCCAAGTGGATTGGGTTAACCCAGGATAAAAGCACGCACACAGGGAGTTAGTGAGGAATAGCTACTCTGCTTTAAATTCATACCCTACCTTAATCTGCATTCATTTCACTGTAGACAAGGCCTCAGTCTCCAGCCCCTCCCCTTCCCCATAGCTTCAGGACTGAGGCTTTTCACCATTTCAAGTTCTTTAGTATGTAAGTGCTGGGGATGAGCTGTCTACAACCATCATCTGCCTTCTTGCAGATGTAACTCGACCCGGGACTGAGTCAGAGCGGTGCACCATGTACCTAGGGTGACCAGATGTCCCGATTTTATAGGACGGTCCCGATATTTGGGGCTTTTTCTTATGTAGGTGCCTATTACCACCCCCAGCTCCTGTCCCGATTTTTCACACTTTCTATCTGGTCACCCTACATGTAGCAGACAGCATGACTATCATCAAATAGACAGAGGTAGATGTATCCACCAAAACAGATTTTTCCACATTCTTAACAGCATGTTTCTGGAACCACATCAAATGGCATGTCTAGAAGGTATTGGGCCATGTGCAATATAAAGGGCTGAGGAGGGCTTTGCAGGCCCGACAGAATGCACATGACTCCGTAGAGAACACAGGTTTTGGATGAGCATAAACTGCTCCTCCTCAGTATCAGTCTCATGGGGTTTTCTTCTTTTTAGGACAACCTGTGAAGAGAACTGCTGGCCAGGTAACAAAGCCAGTTGAGTTCCATTTCTGCACAGATGAGAGGATTAAACAGCACACAGAACGCCCACCTGGGAATGAATACAAGAAGCTGTATTTCGTAGCAGTCCTGAGAAAGTACCCTGCAACACTGGTGAGAGGATAAGGAAGCAAGGGTGCTACCTGATTGTTCCAAATCTATTGGTGGCTCTTCCTGTTCCACTGTTTGCTAAGGTGGGATTTGCTGGTGGTAATTCACTGGGTGGGAGTGTAAGAGGATGTGGGATGTGACAGACTAGCAGAGGTGCCGTGGTCTTACCGAGCAACACAGTGCTGGCTGTCAGCACCTCTGCAGTGTTTCCAATCTGGCCCATCCCAAGCTTGTCGTATGTCCAGTCAGCTCACAAGTGGTGGAGGTGGAATCTGGAATCCCAGCTACTACTCCAACAGGTCGAGTTCCCACGAGGCTCTGAAAATAGAGTAGTATGCCTTTCCTTGTACACCTACTCTTCAGATCTCCGAGGGAGGAACTAAGTATTCTTCCCTTACAGGTGATTCCTTATCAGCAAGGCTATTACAAGTCCTCATCCTAGTAACGAACCAAGGATTCGATTTCCAAACTGGAGTCTGCTTATTTAGCTACCCCTGAGTATCCATGTGGTAGAGTCTATCCTCAGCGGGGCTGGGTATGCACAGCTGTTCAAATCAGTGGGAGCTGTGGGTGCTCTTGCCTCTGCATGGATTCTCTTCTTCCTGTCAAGGAGGTTTTGGGAGAAGAGACCTTCAGGGCGTTCATTAATACAAGTTGAAGATATGACTACAGTATCTCCTACACAGTTACCTGTTGAGGTGGCAGTTGAGCCGTTAGGTGTAAACAGTGTTCTTGCTACCAGATGGGAGTGGGTGAATAAAGTAACGAAGGTAGTGAGGTCTGCCCGACAACTGGGGAAATTGTTCCATGTCACAGAACACGGCCCCTGTGACTCTGAGTGCGGCCTTACTGGTCCTTTAGTTCCTGGTTGGTATTTACCTTTACATCCTCTGGGCGGCCCTGGTACAAAAGGGTCCCATTGCTCACCAAAGGACTGAGAGTCCGTGGGTCCGGTTACAGATAGACTAGATTGGACCCCTACTAATTCCCCCAAGGAACAACAAGTTTGGTAAGAGTAGATCCCTTTACAAAATGGATAGATGCCATCCGAACAAAGACTAACACAGCTTTGATTACAGCCCGGCAATTATTTAATGTAGTGTTTAGCCGGTGAGGGCTGCCCATGGAAATCGTTTTGGACCAAGGTCCACACTTCATTGAGGAAACTCTGCAGGAAATGTGTAAAATACTCGGCATTAAGCAAAGGTTCCACATTATGCCCCCCCCCCCCAAATCCTCAGGACAAGTGGAATGAACTAATCACACTCTAAAGGATGCGCTAAGAAAAATGATAAAAGAAAATGGAAAAGATTGGGATGAAACTGCCTATGATTCTAATGGCATTAAGGTCAGTCCCAGCAAGTCATGGTTATAATCCCTTTGTAGCAATGATGGGAAGGGACATGAGAACATTCCCACAGTGATGGCTCAATGTAGCTATTCCAGATGGGTGGCAACCCAAACTGCTAAACGGCCAGCGGATCCAGTCCCTTGTGGAAACATGATCAGAAACCCACAAGACAATAGCAGAACAATTGGACGTTAACGTAAAAGAGACGGATAAAAGTCTGGGCTGGGTAAAGAAGCCTGTTGAATGGGAGGTTGGAGATCAGGTGCTGTATTGGAAATTTGCAGAACAAGATCATTCTTTGGGAATGAAATGGGAAGCCCCAGTGAACATTGTGGAAAAGGCCAGCCCAACAGTATACCAGGTAAAAATCTGGTCAAAGGCTAAACAAGCCAAAGTTAAAATGGTTCCATTCCTCACAGTTTAAACCACGGAAAGGGGATTTCAAGCAGTAACCTCTAATTAGCCCCACCAAGGGGGAGGTTAGAAAAGGAAAAGGCTGGCACCAGCAGAAGAACACAAATGACCTGGGCACCATGATAAAGAAGCTGTTGTTGCAATTCTGTGTGTGTGTCTTTTATGTTACATGTTGTTTGCCTGGCCTGTCAACATTCATGCAGTATATGTATGGAGAAATGATTTCTGAATGATGGTACAATGTTGGATTGATCCATCAGTATTCAATCACACCAGCTGTTGCTTGTGTTGGGAAAAGGGGATTGCCCATTACTATAACGTAACGACTGGCGGGCTGTCTCCAGAAGCCCCATCCCAATCCAGTTTGTCATTAATTACTGGATACTCTAACACTATGATGGGAAATGGCATGAGACCAAAAGCCACAATATATAATATTGACTACCTTAAGCTCGCAGAGAAACAAGAAGTGATCAGTCCTCTTAGGATCCCTGTATTCACCCCAAAATGTGGGCTACTGAAGGTCATGGGGTTTGCTTGGCAGCCAGGAGGGGACATTGACATTAGGATGTTAATGGGGTTTAATGAGCCTCACCTGCTTCAAATCTAGGAATCAAGGCCCAGCACACTGACTATTCCCACAGGGCAACAATTGCAAATATCAGGAAACTGCCCCAACGCACCTTGGCAGGTGGATATCCAGGACCTAGGGGAAATGGAACCCCCAGAATGGATTAAAGAAACTCAGGGCAGTGAATATACTAAAAAACAACCTAATGTTTAATTACAATATCAGTGTCTGACTCACTTTCATAATATCCCTGCCCAACTAGGTGAATGTGTATTGCAAAACATCTCGGTAAAAGTAAATTTTAAAATAATTGCCACAGATCCTGATATGCAAAAATCAAGAAAACACCCATTAAATGGACCACATGTGGTAAACTTGGATCATAGGGAACAAGTTATTATATCACCAATACCATCTAAAGCAGGGGTCCCCAGTGTGGTGCCTGCGGGCGCCATGGCACCCGCCGGGGCATCTAAGTGCGCCCGTGTACTGGCCGGTGGACGAGCATCCACCGAAATGTCGCTGAGAAGCAGCAGCATCCAGAAGCATCGCCACCGAAATGCTGCCGATTTTTGGCGGCATTTCGATGGCGACGCTGCTTCTCGGCAAGTAGTGTCATCAAGAGGCGTCGCTGCCGAAATGCCGCCGAAAATTGGCGGCATTTTGGCGGCGACGCCTATTGATGTTGCTTGTCGGCGGCATTTCGGCGGATGCTCATCCACCGCCACGGTCCTCCGTGGCTCATCGTCTGGCACCCGCCAGACCAAAAAAGTTGGGGACCACTGCTCTAAAGCGGTGGTCTAAAGGGGTGGGCAGCATGGATAAAATGATGGTCTATTGAAAAGTCCATAAGGAAGGGAACCCCCAGGGGTGTATTGGAGACTGTTTTGGGTGGAACTGGATTAGGAGTTGGAGCACTGGATGCTACTAACATGGAGGGAATGGCAAACACACTAAATTACGTTTCAGCTGAAACACAAGAATCGGGAAAGCCCATCAGTGCATCCTTGTCAAAGTTAGGACTGGGGCAACAATTGTTTTCTAACATCCTGCCAGTCTGGCAACAGCGAGGCGAAAAGGATTTGTTACTGTTATCAGGGACTATGGAATCAATACAAGAAAATGTGTCTCCAGCATTCGCCTGTACACAGACCCAGGAACTAAGTCAGCAATTGGTCATCGAATACTCCGGGAAGGCATGCCAGGAAATCTGCCTTTGGAAATAAAAAAAGTTGTTGTGGGAAAATGTTCAGAAGGGGAGCGACAATTAATAGGGAATCGTGGTGGAAATTGGTCAATTTTGCCCTAAATAAAGATCAAATGGTTCTACAAACCCCACTTGCTGCTGAAGCTGCTGCTGAGTTGCGGCCAGGAATTTAATGAGTTTGTCCATCTCCATTGTTGTTATAGGAACCGGTGGCGCGTGACTCGCTTAAGACCCCTTCTGACAGGGGTAGGGTCGCTCCCCGTGTCCGCCCCCAAGTGTAGTGGACTCACGGTTGTGTCTCCCACTCTGGGTCGGAGGGAGGCCACACTGCCTCACTACATTACTGGGCTCACAGCCTAGTATAAGGGGAATCAGCAAATCAGTGGTTAGGGTCCCTAGCCCCCTAGCAGGCAGATCCAATCAGCAGTCTCTAAGCCCCAGCCCTCAGGCAGGGGAGCGCTGGCACCAGTCTATAGCGCTGGGGTGGGGTGGCAGGGGTAGGGGAACACAGGCCCGCCCGACTCCACTGCCTTCCAGCCCAGGGCCCTAACAGCGTCAGGGTGTCCCATCACCGGGGATCCTCCCGCAACACCATCAAAATAACGCCCTGGGCTACTTCCTACCCAAGTTCCAGATCCGGCTCCGTGGTCTCAGGCTCCTCCATGTCGTCAGGGTCCTCAGCCGCCAGCAGTCCCACCAGCTCCAGCTCCTCCTCGGCCTCGGGTCTCTCCAGACCCAGGATGCTGCCTGGCTCGGCAGCAGTGTCGGCGGGCAGCAGCAAACAGGACACATCTGTCTCCTTCCCAGGCTCTGCCCCAACTGAGCTAGGGGCTCCCCTATGGTACTTCCTGCCCCACCTCTCAACTTCTGATGGGAGAGCCGAGCCTGGCTGGATTCTGTCCACCTGGCCAGAGAGTTGGGTTCCTCCCCATCTGGGTCAGAGGGAGGCCACACAGCCTCACTATATGCACTTATTCATAAATGATCTGGAGAAAGGGGTAAACAGTGAGGTGGCAAAGTTTGCAGATGATACTAAACTGCTAAAGATAGTTAAGACCAAAGCAGACTGTGAAGAACTTCAAAAAGATCTCACAAAACTAAGTGATTGGGCAACAAAATGGTAAATGAAATTTAATGTGGATAAATGTAAAGTAATGCACATTGGAAAAAATAACCCCAACTACACATACAATATGATGGGGGCTAATTTAGCTACAACAAGTCAGGAAAAAGATCTTGGAGTCATCGTGGATAGTTCTCTGAAAATGTCCACACAGTGTGCAGAGGCGGTCAAAAAAGCAAACAGGATGTTAGGAATCATTAAAAAGGGAATAGAGAATAAAACTGAGAATATATTATTGCCCTTATATAAATCAATGGTATGCCCTCATCTCGAATACTGCGTACAGATGTGGTCTCCTCATCTCAAAAAAGATATACTGGCACTAGAAAAGGTTCAGAAAAGTGCAACTAAAATGATTAAGGGTTTGGAACGGGTCCCATATGAGGAGAGATTAATGAGGCTAGGACTCTTCAGCTTGGAAAAGAGGAGACTAAGGGGGGGATATGATAGCGGTCTATAAAATCATGAGTGATGTGGAGAAAGTGGATAAGGAAAAGTTATTTACTTATTCCCATAATACAAGAACTAGGGGTCATGAAATGAAATTAATAGGCAGCAGGTTTAAAACAAATAAAAGGAAGTTCTTCACGCAGCACACAGTCAACTTGTGGAACTCCTTACCTGAGGAGGTTGTGAAGGCTAGGACTATAACAGAGTTTAAAAGAGAACTGGATAAATTCATGGTGGTTAAGTCCATTAATGGCTATTAGCCAGAATGGGTAAGGAATGGTGTCCCTAGCCTCTGTCTGTCAGAGGGTGGAGATGGATGGCAGGAGAGAGATCACTTGATCATTGCCTGTTAGGTTCACTCCCTCTGGGGCACCTGGCATTGGCCACTGTCGGTAGACAGGATACTGGGCTAGATGGACCTTTGGTCTGACCCGGTATGGCCTTTCTTATGTTCTTATGTTCACCCCACCCGTGCTTCAAGCCATTCGGAGAAGCACGGGTCCACTGCTCTATCTCGGTGTTTACCTTTCCCCCACGCATTCTTCGCCGCCAGAGAAGTGGCAGGATTTGGAGGCAGGGTGGGTGAGCGGCTGCAGAGATGGACAGGATGGCTCCGGTGCCTTTCCCTGTGGGGGAGGGCACTGGTGCTGAACCTACTAGTCCTGTCCATGCTCTGGCACCTGCTCCACACCCTGAGCACGGCCCCAGGGATCCTGGCCTGGCTCCAGAGGGTAGCTCTGGAGTTCTTCTGGCCAGGACTGCACTGGATCTCTGCAGGGTTCTGAGTCTTTCCCTGGAGGAGGGAGGGCAGGGCCTGGTCTGCCTCTGCAGCCAGGTCCATGTCTTCCGCCTCCAGGCCCTGCAGAGCCTCCTTTATGGTGCAGGTAATCTAGCGTGGAGCACGTTGGCACACGCCTTCCTCCGCCGCCTCTGAGGGCTCCGATATGACTGGCAGCTCCTTTATCTCCACCCGAGGGGTCTTCTGCAAGACCTCTCAGAGCTGCTGGTCTTCTACCAGGACCTCCTCCAGACCTGGAAGCTCTTTTCAGCGACCAGGTCCGTTGTGGCCACCAAGGGGGCGGACCTCCTCACAGATCCCCTGCTACACAGCCCCGATCTACGTGTGCAGGTGGCGGAGTCTCCCTCGGTGCGCCGGAGGTTGGTCCTGGCAGAAACCACCAGGGTCGGAGACCTCCTGGACTACAACTGGGGGACTGGGTGGATCCCCATGCGCTCGGCTGGCGCATGGGGTTCTCCACCCTTCCGACCCCCCTGCGTGTACTCCAGGAGGTGGGTACTGCCTTGTCACCCACTTCTCTTGTCTTCCTGCGTCGGGCCCTGCGAGAGGGTGCTCTCCGCCCCCCCTTACCCCGGGCCCTCTGGACCTTTTTATCGAGTCCCTGTTCCACGAGGCCCCCCGGCTTCCCCACTCCCATACTCCGAGCCGGCAACCACCCTGCAGCCGGATCATTTTCAAACTGTGCCCAGGGACCAACTGTACACGTTCGTACTCCACACGTTCCATCTCCTCACCCTCGTCCCACCCCGACACCAAGTAGCGGGACTATTTACCACCTGCGGAGGGTGAGGAGCCCCGGTGGGCCAACCTCTATTCCACCCTGGTCCCACGGCCTGCCAGGAACATTGGTTGGTGGTTCCTTCACGGGGCCGTGAGCACGGGCGTGTATCTGGCCTGGTTCATCCCCATTCCCGAGGCCTGTCCCTTCTGCAGCGTGAGGGAGAACCAGGCACACACCTATCTTGAATGCGCCAGGTTGCAGCCCCTATTCCAGCTGCACTTTTCCCCACACCTTTTCCTTTTTGCACACCCTATCCGTGGCTCCATGAAGTCGCGAGACCTCCTCGTCAACCTCCTCCTGGCTCTGGCCAAAGTCTCCATCTACACTACCAGGAGGAGGATGCTGGACAAGGGGGTGTTCTGCAACTGTGGGGCCTATTTCCATTCTTCCCTGGTCTCACGCCTCTGGGCAGGGTTCCACTGGGCAGCGTCCGCTGGCTCCCTTGACAGGTCTGAGGAGCAGTTGGCGCTGTCCAGGGTCCTCTGCTCGGTGTCCCCATCCGGTACCCTTGTTTTGAACCTGTGACCTTCACTCCCGACCCTGTTTTTCATTAGTTGTCCCCCGTATTTATTTGGTCCCTGGTTCCAGTGGTCCCACCCGCTAGGCTGGGGGAGGGGCCTTTAGAAGTGGGCGGCTTTGCGCCAGTCCACCTCCCAGGATTTCCAATAAGGCCTCACTATATGCACCCCACCCACGCTTCAAGACATTTGGAGGAGCGCGAGTCCACTGCTCTATCTCGGTGTTTACCTTTCCGCCACACATCCTTTTCTGCCAGAGAACTGGCAGGGTTTGGAGACCAGGGTGGGTGAGGGGCTGCAGATGTTAGATGGGGTGGGATCTGAGTTACAACAGAGAATTCTTTCCTGGGTGCTGGCTGGCGAGTCTTGCCCACATGCTCAGGGTTTAGCTGATCACCATATTTGGGGTTGGGAAGGAATTTTCCTCCAGGGCAGATTGACAGAGGCCCTGGAGGTTTTTCGCCTTTCTCTGCAGCGTGGGGCACGGGTCACTTGCTGGAGGATTCTCTGCACCTTGAGGTCTTTAAACCACGATTTGAGGACTTCAGTAACTCAGACATAGGTTAGGGATTTGTTACAGGAGTGAGTGGGTGAGATTCTGTGGCCTGCGTTGTGCGATCATAATGGTCCCTTCTGACCTTAAGGTCTATGAGACCCTGCGGGAGAGGGCACTGGTGCTTAACCTACTAGTTCTGTCCATGCTCTGGCACCTGCTCCACACCCTGTGTCCGGCCCCAGGGATCCTGGCCTGGCTCCAGAGGGTAGCTCTGGAGTTTTCTGGCCGGGGCTGCACTGGGTCTCTGCAGGGGTTCTGAGGCTTCCCCTGGAGAAGGGAGGACAGGGCCTGGTCTGCCTCCGCAGCCAGGTCCATGTCTTCCGCCTCCAGGCCCTGCAGAGACTCCTTTATGGTGCAGATAGTCCGATGTGGAGCACATTGGCACACGCCTTCCTCCGCCGCCTCCTCCTCCTCCCTCTCTGCAGTCTGCTCTGGATGGGTACCATGTTTGCATCTTTGCCTATGGGCAAAACAATGTAATATTGGGCTGTTAAGAAAGAGATCCGGTCCTAATAGCACCCACTATCACCAGATAAAGAAACAGATCTTAAGATGGTTAAAGAAAACTTAGTTTGATAGCATCCTGTTGGGCAAGAAATCTCTTATCAATAGTTGTGGTTGTGAAATCCTCATTTCTTTATTGTTTTGTCTTTACGGTCCCCACTTCTCTATTGTTTGTCCGGTCTCTGCTTGGTTCTTTGATTGTTTCTGTCTGTGACATAATTAATTTTGCTAGATTGGTTAGAAAATTTTGTTACAATATGTTTGGATTGGTTAGTAAAATTTTAGTAAAATGATTGGTTAAGGTCTAGCTAAGCAGGATTCAAGTTTCACTCTATAAACTGGGGTCCAAGAAGGAGACGAGCAGGAAGAAAGGACAGAAGAAGAAAAACTCACCTCTAAGACTCAGCCTAAGATCAAAGCTGCTAAGAATCCTCTGCAGGACCGTGATGTGCCACAACCAGGACCCAGACGAGACCGACCTGGCCCCTGGCCAACAGGGAAAGTCCGCCTGCCTGAGCAGGGTTGGTGAGCAGAGCCCTGTGTGCTTAGTGTGTATTCTGCTTGGTAATTGTCAATAAAGAGAGGACAAGGATATTACAGTGGAAGGCTCTTTCACTGGTAGAAGGTCCTGCAAACCCGCAGAGGCTTAGGCCTGAGCCCTAGGAAGTGGGTAAAGGTGGATGCCCCCAGAGTGCGAGAGTAACAGAGATTTTTGTGCAGGTAACAGAGGCAGATGGAAGGGGGTTGCCCATGTTACAATGCTGCAGCTCCCCCCTCAACTCCATCTCTCCCCCTTCCAGGTGAACGAGTGCGTCATCGGAACAGCGCAGGCCAACAGGAAGTGAGGGGTGCCACCATCCTGGCTTGGCTGCAGGGTGCGGCTGGAGCCCTGTGGGACCAATGCTTTCTGCACTCACTGGGGCTGTGGGGTGGTGCATGGGTGTTTGATGCTGTGACAAAGCAGGGTCTTTCATCCTGTTATGTTCCATGTGAATCTTACTGTTCTATACTAACACAGTGCGTACCTCCGTTTCCCTGTGTACGGCACCAATGCCTAGTGGTGGGAATTGGGTGTGTGACTTTTGCTGATGCCCTCGGGGCAGGTAAGGCTGCCCAGCTGACTGGATGATGGCTTTGTAACCTGAGACCCAGGAGGGGGATGTGACCAAGTGACACTTTGCCTGGGAAGCAAGACAAAGACCGGAGGAGGAGCAAGGGACCTGGGGGAGGCCAGGCAGCAGGATCCAGGGCAGTCTGCTGTGGGGGACTGGAAGAGGGGGAGCCCAGGGCCCCCCAAGATCAGGGGTTCTCAAACTGGGGGTTGGGACCCCTCAGGGGGTCCCAAGGTTATTACATGGGATGGCGCAAGTGGTCAGCCTCCACCTCAAACCCCGCTTTTCCTCCAGCATGTATAATGGTGTTAAATATATAAAAATGTTTTTTAAATTTGTAAGGGGGGGGTCACACTCAGAGGCTTGCTATGTGAAAGGGGTCACCAGTACAAAAGTTTGAGAACCACTGCCCAAGATGGACTCGGCTGAAAGTCACTGATTTCTGTGCTAACAAGATCTATTCTACCCTGTGTTCCTGTCGGCTAATAAACCTTGTTTTGCAATGCTGGCTGAGAGTCATGGCTGACTGCGGAGTTGGGGTGCAGGGCCCTCTGGCTTCCCCAGAGGTCCTGTCCAGGTGTACCCACCATGGGGAATTGTACGGTGTGAACAGGGATGCTGAATGCTCCAAGGTCAGACCAGGAAGACGGTAGCCGAGGAGGCTTTTTGCCCTAGGCAGCATGCCCTGAAGGGAGTCACGCCACCCCAGAGTCCTGGCTGGCTTCATACAGACCATTTCCAGAGCAACAGACCTGTGGGTCCATGACAACTGGTGGCAGTGGTGGGATAAACTGTACCCCATGGACAAAGCATCCTGCAGTGAGTGACGGGGGAGCAGTAGAACGAAGGGGGATTAGCAGGCATGCTGAAGGCTGAGAGGTGCGGTTCCAGAAGGTGGAGGAGCCTACAGCTTAACCCCAAGAGAGAGCAGACCCCCGAGAAGGGCTGTCACATTGAAGTGGTTGGGGAGCTGAGAGAGCACAGGGCTAGGAGTCCGTGACCACTTGGGAACAGCGTGGAGACGGCCTATAACCATCTCCTTAAGAAGGACATTGCAGAGCTGTGCAGAGAGAGGGCTGCACATTGGAAAGCTCCCCAAGGCACAGCTCACTGCTCAGTTGGAAAAGGAGGATCGCTCTAAGGAGCCAGTTCCTGACCCAGCTGGGGCCACGACAGAGCCTGGGAGCAGCCAGGCAGCCCCAAGGGCCACACCAGTCCCCAACCCAACTGGGGCCGCGGGAGGGGCTGAGAGCAGCCAGGCGATCCTGGGACCCACCTCCCTGACCAGCAGGGGATCTTCCCATCGGTGGAGCTGAAACTGAAAGAATGGGAGGACAGTGAGAGACAGCGGAAGTATGGGGAAGAGCAGAGACGCATGAACTGGCGATGGCAGAGCTGAGAGGCAGAGGGACCCCTACCATGGTGAGTGGGGATGGTCCCAGGGTGGCCGAGCCCACAGGGAACTCAGATATAAAGTTGCTGCCTGCGCCAGTTTAAGGAAAGGGAGGATAAGATGCCTTCCTTACTGCTTTTGAGAAGGCTGCAATGTGCACCAGATTGACCCTGCAAACAGGCTCTGGCATCTCACCCCCTTACTGGGCCCCAAGGCCATAGTGATGTTCAGCCAGATAGATGGAGTGGAAGCAGGGGACTATGCACTGTTCAAACAAACCCTGCTGCTTGTCTTGCTTCTTGTTTTTAATACTGGTACGGACTCAGCGTGAGTGCTGGACATAAAAGGTCTTTTATAGCTGCTGGCTGCGTGCACTCGGGGCCTGGGGTGGTGGTGGGGGGTCACTGTCCGGGCTGCTAGGTGGGTGCCCAGTGACAATATGGTTTTAGGGAAAGTGAGAGCCTGATCTAGACCCTCATTCAGCTGCTCCACCGCCCAGCTGGGCCTTGGCTGTATTGTCGTCAGCTGGAACCAGGTCTCTCTGGCCAGGAACGTAGGGTCTCCCCGTGTGAGAGCCTCTCTGCTGCTGTTCATCCACCAGCTCAATCTCCACCTCCACTGCCAGCTTCTCCCGCCCTGGCAGACACCCCCACCCCCCAATTCCACTCAGGGGCAAGGCAGGTCACCAGGGGCCCAAGTAGGGGTGCCAACTGTCTAATCACACACACCCAAACACCCCTGCCCCACCCCACTCACTGCTTCCCTCCTCCCTGTCAGTTGCTCTCTCCCACCCTCACTCACTTTCACTGGGCTGGGGCAGGTGGTTGGGGTGCAGGAGTGGGAGCGGGCTCAGGGCTGGGGTGCAGGCTCTGGGAGAGAGAGTTTGGGTGCGGGAGGGGGCTCCGGGCAGGAGCTCAGGGCTGGGGCAGGGGGTTGGGGAGCAGGCTCTGGGAGAGAGAGTTTGGGTGTGGGAGGGGGCTCCAGGAGAGGGCTCCGGGCTGGGGGTATTGGTGCAGGACGGAGTGTGGTCTCTGGGAGTGAGTTTGTGTGCAGGAGAGGATTCAGGGCTGGGGCAGGGAGTTGGGGTGCAGGAGGGGATGAGGGCTCCAGGATGGGGTAGGAGGTTGGAGTACAGGACGGGGGTAGAGGTGTGGGCTCTGGGAGGGGGCTCAGGGCTGGGTCAAGGGGCAGTGCGGGCTCCAGGAGGCAGTTTGGGTGCAGGAGGGGGCTCAGGGCTGGGAGTTGGGGTGCAGGCTCCAGAAGGGGCCTTGGCATGCAGGAGGGGGAGAGGTCTCGGGGAGGGGGCTCAGGGCAGGGACAGGGGGTTGGGATCCAGGACGGGGATCAGGGCAGGGACAGGGGGTTGGGATCCAGGAGGGGGCTCAGAGCAGGGAGTTGGGGTGCAGGAGGGGGTGTGGTCTCTGGGAGGGGGCGTAGGGCAGCGACACAGGATTGGGGTGCAGGAGGGGGCTCAGGGCAGGAGGTTGGGGTGCAGGAGGAGGTGTGGTCTCTGGGAGGGGGCCCAGGGCAGGGGGTTGGGGTGCAGGAGGGGGGTGGTCTTTGGGAGGTGGCTTAAGGCAGGGACAGGGGGTTGGGGTGCAGGATGGGGAGTGGTCTCAGGGCAGGGACAGGGTTGGGATACAGGAGGGGGATCAGGGCAGGGAGTTGGAGTGCAGGAGGGGGTGTGGTCTCTGGGAGGGGATTGGGGCAGGGACAGGGGTTGGGGTGCAAGAGGGGGCTCAGGGCAGGGGGTTGGGGTGCAGGTGGGGGGCTCAGAGCTGGGATGGGGGGGTGGGCTGCAGGAGGTTAGGGTGCAGGAGGGGGATCAGGGAATTGGGGTGCAGGCAGGTGGTGGTCTCTGGGAGGGGGCTCAGGGCAGGGAGTTGGGGTGCAGGAGGGGGTGTGGTCTCTGGGAGGGGGCATAGGGCAGTGAGAGGGGATTGGGGTGCAGGAGGGGCTCAGAGCTGGGGCAGGGGATTGGGGTGCAGGAGGGGGATCAGGGAGTTGGGGTGCAGGAGGGGGTGGCCTCTGGGAGGGGGCTTAGGGCAGGGACAGGGGTTTGGGGTGCAGGAGGGGGCTCAGGGCAGGGGGTTGGGGTGCAGGTGGGGGGCTCAGAGCTGGGGTGGGGGTTGGGCTGCAGGAGGGGGATCAGGGAATTGGGGTGCAGGCAGGTGGTGGTCTCTGGGAGGGGGCTCAGGGCAGGGAGTTGGGGTGCAGGTGGGGGGCTCAGAGCTGAGGTGGGGGTTGGGCTGCAGGAGGGGGATCAGGGAATTGGGGTGCAGGCAGGTGGTGGTCTCTGGGAGGGGGCTCAGGGCAGGGAGTTGGGGTGCAGGGGGTGTGTGGTCTCTGGGAGGGGGCTCAGGGCAGGGAGTTGGGGTGCAGGAGGGGGTGTGGTCTCTGGGAGGGGGCTCAGGGCAGGGAGTTGGGGTGCAGGAGGGGGTGGTCTCTGGGACGGGGATCAGGGCTGCAGGCTCTGGACCGCTCGGCAGCACAGCGGGGCTGAAGCAGGCTCTCTGCCTGCCGTGGGTCAGTACAGCTCCGAGAAGCACCCCTGCGCATGCGCCAATGGCCGCTCCCACTTCCGTACACGGCCATTAGCGGCTGCCATGTTTGTGTACGGCGTACACGTGACTCGCCGCGACAGTGGCGAGCCGGAGGCAGCGGCCACGGGATGGGGCAATAGGCCCGCCTGATGTATGGAACAAACCGCGCAGGCGCGATAGGTACCCACCGCAGGCTGCCGAGCGGGGGTGCCATCTTCTCAGGGACAGGCTGAGCGGCACATGCGCAAACCCAGCTGTCAGATGCCATCTTGTCACTCGGCTTTATTCAAGCCGCGCGTGCGCACTGAGCAGGCTTGGGCGGTGCTAGGATAGGTTTGAGCCGCGGAGCGCTCCATGTTGTACGGTAGCTCATCGGGTCCAGTCCCGCCCCTCTCCCTAAACGGAACAATGGTCTACCCGACCGCCTGAGGGAACAGAACAGTGCCCGGATGCACAGCGCGTCCAAGGGCATCCCCCCCCATAGGCAGCCTGGGACCGCCCCCACCCATAATGGAATGGAACAGTCCGCCCCTCTCCCTCAAGGTGCAATAGAACAGTCCCGACTCCTCTCCCGTGGGACGGGACGGTCTAGCATGGGTCTCAGGCCTCTGATTGGCGGAACGGGATTACGTGACGTAAGAAAGACGAAGGCAGTTTCCGTACGGGAAAATGGCCGCTCCCATGTGCGGTAACGGAAGGGCTGTACAAGAAGACGGCGGGTCGCGTCTTGTCTCGTTCGCTCATTGGCTCGGCGTATGCGACGCCCTTGTCGCGGCTCCAGACCCAGAGGCAGTCCCTCGCTCTGATTGGGCCGCAGCTCCGTAACCTATCGCCGTACGCTATCATGGCGGCGCCCGCTGGTAACAAAGGGCCACTTCCGGTCCTGCGCACTCCGGGAAGGAGGGGAACTCGGTTTTTCCGGTGCTGGGCTTCGGAGGAGGAACCAGGAGGAGGGTGAGCGCGCGAGGGATGGGGGGCGGGGCAGGGCCTGGGGTGTCGGGGAGGGGGGGCGCTTGGGGTCGGGGAGGATCTGTGGGGCGGGGACAGGGCCTGGGGGGGTGGAGGATCTCTGGGGTGGGGGGGCGGGATGTGGAGGATATGTGGGGCGGGGACAGGGCCTGGGGGGGTGGAGGATCTCTGGGGTGGGGGGGCGGGATGTGGAGGATATGTGGGGCGGGGACAGGGCCTGGGGGGGTGGAGGATCTCTGGGGTGGAGGCGGGGACAGGGCCTGAGGACAGATATGGGGTATGGGATGTGTGTGGCTATTAGGGTGACCAGATGTCCTGATTTTATAGGAGCAGTCCCAATATTTGGGCATTTTTTTTATATGGGCTCCTATTACCCCCCCCCACCCCCGTCCCGATTTTTCATACTTGCTGTCTGGTCACCCTAATGGCTATAGGTGGGGTAAGGTCTGGGTCTGGGGTGAAGTGATAGGTGGGTAGCAGGGTGGGGGGGGATATAGGGTGGCTCCCGGGGATGGGGTGAGGTTTGGATATGGGATAGCTACAGGATGGGGGCTGTGTACCGGTGGGAGTGAGAGGCAGGTACAGGATGGGGATGAGGCAGATGCTGGATCCCAGGGTGGGTGAGGGGCCATATAGGGAAAGCACTAGGTATGTGGTGGGGGGGATATAGGGCAGGCGCTGGTTACTGGCTGGGGTATATAGGGAAGTAGGATTGGCATTGGGGGTGGGTACTGGGCCTGGCATGGAGTTAAGGCTACACAGTGGATACTGGGGGTAGATCCAGCACTCACAGTTCTATCTCCCCATGCAGGCAGTGCCCCCTGGGACTGAGACCGCCTGCACTGTGGGGGTTACTCCCCGTGGGCCCCCCCTCCGGGATGTGCCCTGCCCTCAGGCCCCCCCTGCAGCTCTGATCCCCAACCCAGGCAGTGACCTACCCCCATGGCTGCCACAGTGGAGAGCAACATCATCATCTTGGATGATGAGGAGGAGGGGCTGCCACCACCTATGCCCAGGGAGCCCCCAGGGCCCGCCTCTGCCTCCCCCCAGCCCAGTGGGACCCCCACCAAGAAACCAGATCCCCTGGCCCAGCATGGTGGCAGCTTCAAGACTGAGAATGAACGTCTCTTTGCAGAGGTGAGTGCCCCTGGTAGAGTCCTCATCGCCCATGTATGGCCTTCCCTAGATGTACCCCTGTTTTCCCCCGCCCCCACATATACCCCTCCCACAGCCATGGACTTTTGTGTCCCTTCCGCATATCCCCCACCCTGTATCCTGTTCCCTGCCCCCCGAGCCAGCCAGTCCCTGGAGGGGAAAGGCCTCGTGTCCCATTCCTCAGTCAGCTAGCCTGTGAGGCTTGGGGCTTACTCTGCCCTGGCTAAGTCTACTGGGCTGATCCTGCCCTGTGGGTCTGAGCCCAGCCCGCTCCCCCCCTCCCCCATTGTGAAAGGGGCTTGGGAGGGAGGCCTGTGTGGCTTGAAGCATGAACAGCCCACGGCTTGTGGGATCTGGGAGGGGTGGAGATGAGTGGGTTTCCAGGGCTGACCCAGCTGGGGGGAGGAGGCTCTGGTTTTGGTTCTTTATCAAACCCTGGGAAGTGAAAGTGCTCGGGGAGGCGTTCCTGTGAACAGGGGCCCTGTCCCCCCAAGCCCTCTCCCCTGAGCCGGGTCCACTCCCCACAACGCCCTGTGACTTCCATCAGTGCCTTGCTGCCCTGGGCTCTGCCACCCTCAGTCCCCTGCCCCACTGGTCCTGCTGTCCATGTGACCACCTCTGTGTTGTGTGAGCATGTGCGCCCCTCGTCCTAGCTCTGTCTCCACCTGGTCCGGACACCCATTCTCCCTTCCGCCTGGTCCTGGAGTGCTGGCACCCATCTGACCCTTCCCCCATGCCTCTCTCCCCAGTTCCTGGAGTGCTGTAGCCGGCTGACGGAGGAGCACCCTGAGGTGATCCCATTCCTGGCCAGCCGGCACCAGAAGGCCGGTGCCGAGTTCCTGGCCTCAGCTGAGTTTCGCAACGTGCTGGGGCGCTGCCTGACTCGTGTGCAGAGCAAGCGCAGCAAAGTCTACGTCTACATCAACGAGCTGTGCACCGTGCTCAAGGCCCACACGCAGCGCCGCAAGCTGGCGCTCAGCTCAGCCCCAGCCCCCACCGCCCCCCACCAGCCGGAGCCCGCAGCGCCCGAGGAGGGGGAGGGGACGTCGGGACAGCGCGGCACTGGCTCCAAGCGGCAAATCCGCTACCTGGAGAACCTGCTGCGTGTCTACATGGGGGAGATCCGGCGGCTGCAGGAGCGGGAGCTGGACCTGGCTGAGCTGGACAGCGAGGACTCCACCTACCTGCAGGAGAGCCGGCTCAAGCGCAAGATGATGCACATCTTCGAGCGGCTGTGCCAGCTCAAGCAGTGCAGCAGCCTGACGGGCCGGGTGATCGAGCAGCGCATCCCCTACCGGGGCACCCGCTACCCGGAGGTCAACCGGCGCATCGAGCGCTTCATCAACCGGCCCGACGTCTTCCCCGACTACACCGACATCCTCAAGGTGATCCAGAAGGCCAGTGCCCGCCACAGCCTGGGCCTGGCCAAGCGCCAGATGCAGAGCATGGCCTTGGATGCCTTCCGCGAGGTGGGCAACCGCCTGCAGGAGCGGCGCCACCTCGACCTGGTCTACAACTTCGGTAGCCACCTCACCGACCAGTACCGGCCTGGTGAGAGCATGGGGAGATGGGGGGGGCGCGTACCAGCCTGGTGAGAGCGCGGGGGGATGGGAGGGGCGTACTGACCAGTACCGGCCTGGTGAGAGCATGGGGGGGCATACCGGCCTGGTGAGAGCGCGGGGGAATGGGGCGGGGGTGGGGGGCGTACTGGCCTGGTGAGGGGGACGGGGGGGGCGGGGCGTGTACCAGCCTGGTAAGAGCGTGGGGAGGGAAGGGATGCATAATGACCAGTACCGGCCTGGTGAGAGCATGCGCAGGGGTGTGTACCAACCAGTACCGGCCCGGTGAGAGGGGCAAGGGGGGGGCATACTGACCAGTGCTGGGCTGGTGAGAGGGCACGCAGGACATAACTTTTGCTGGCCTGGTGAGACCATTCAGGGGTGGGGCAGCATTGGTTGGGGAGGGCAGGGAAGGACAGACGAGGCCCTACCCAGTCATAGTAGAGAGAAGGGCAGGTGGGGTTATCCCAGGTTGGGGATGGGAGGGGGAGTGTTTCCGTTCGGGGCCCCTCTGACCCCCTCCCCCCCGTGTGCAGACACTGACCCTGCCCGAAGGGACTCTGCACTGGCCCGGCGGCTGCGGGAGAACCGCGAGGTGGCGCTGACGCGGCTGGACAGTGTCGTCTCACGCTATGCCCAGCTGCAGGACGAGAGCGAGGAGGAGGAGCGTGTCCGCAAGAGAGCTGCCCAAGCCCGTGGCAGCGCCACCCCCCGGCAGGAGGGGCCGCTGCCCCCACCCTGCCCCATGGCGCCAGACCCAGGGGAGGAGCAGCTCCACACGCAGGTGAGGTGGAGTGCATACAGCTCCCAAGCTGTGCCATGTGCTTTGCCCAGCCCCCTGCGTGGGGAAGGGAGTACTTCGGCTCCTGGGCTGCCTGGCGTGAGCTGTGCCCTGTAGCTGCACAGCACTTGCCAGCAGGGCTCCCAGCGTGGGAGAGGCTGTGTGTGGGGGTGGGGGTGGGGGTAGGGAAACGAAGGGAGTTTGTAGACAGGCCTGTGGGGACACAGCTGGCGTAACGCCCCTTTCTCCACCCTCCCCAGGGCAGCCCCAGCACGAGCGCCACAAGCCAAGGGGCACTTGCGGTCAGTGAGGAGGATGACGATGACTCGGAGGAGGAAGAGCCCTCATCAGACACAGACATTGAGGAGGAGCTGCAGCAGAGCCAAGAAGGTGGGGAGGAGGAAGAAGAGGATGCAGCCATGCAAGGTACGTACCGCACAGAGCCAGGACTCCTGGGTTCTATCCCAGCTCTGGGAGGGGAGTGGTGTCTAGGGGGTAGAGCAGGGGGCACTGGGAGCCAGGACTCCTGGGTTCTGTCCCTGGCTCTGGGAGGGGAGTGGTGTCCAGTGGGTTAGAGCAGGGGGGCTGGGAGCCAGGACTCCTGGGTCCTATTCTGTGGTGACTCTCCCAGATGCAGAAGCAGCAGGTGAGGACACGGCAGGGGACCAGGAGGACCAGTGCATGGAGTTGGGCCTGGAGCCGGGCCTGGAGCCACTGCCATGCTCGTCAGGCGGGGAGGATCTGGAGGACGAGGATGAGGAGGACGAAGAAGAGGATGAAGATGAGGAGCCCCTGCCCCTTGCAGAGGGCCAGGGCCCCCCGTCCCCCAAGGAGGAGGAGGGGCCACCATTCAGCCCGGTGCAGGAGCTGTTTGTGCTGGAGATTGAGGCGCTGCCCCTGGAACTCAGCGAAACACCACCCCCCTCCCCTCAACTCCCAGGGGGCTCTGAGGCCACCCCAAAGGCTGCCCCCTTGTCCCCAGAGCCCTCTGAGGCCACCCCACTGGGCCCCACCTCCCCTGAGACGGTCTTTTCACGGACTGAGCAGGAGGTCTCCCTGAAGGAGCCTGCTAGTTTCGCGGTGAAGCAGGAGGGAGGTGGCATGGGGGACTCCGGGCTCCGGACTCAACCCCCTGCCAAGAGAAGGCAGCTGTCTGTCCCCAGGAGCCCCCTTGCCCGGCCCTTGGAGAACGGGGGCAGCATGATCAGCTCCACCAGCTTCAACGGCAGCGCTGGGCCCCCAGCCTGCAAGAGGGGACGCCAGGAGCTGCCCTGTGGCAACAGGTGGGGGCAAGGGGAGACACGCCAGGCCAGGCAGTGTGTGAGGTGGGGGGAGCTGTGTGTGACAGGTGAGGAGACGGCAGGGGAGAAGGAACAGGTCTCTGCACATCAAGGAGGGGATGCTGGGCTGGAGCTGACACTGTGGGTCCCTCCCTTGTCCTGCTCCTGACTGGGAACTACAGCAATGGGTGTGGGGGTCTTTGCATGGGGGGCCTTGGTGGGGCAGTTACTGTCCGGTATGGTGGTCACTCCAGCCCTTCCGTGTCCAGCCATCCCCAGCGGGTGAAGGGGGCTGGGAGTAGAGCCTGTTCCAAGGGGCCCATGGGTTCAAGAACCATCTTCCCTCTTGGACTGCCAGGGGGAGGGTGGGCCCTGGTGTGGGGGTGCATTGCAGGAGAAGGAACCCTGCCCCTGGTGTGATGGGCTGACTCCAGGTGCCACCCCATGCTGTCCCCTCCCCCATGACCCCATCTCTCCCGCCCTTGCCAGCAGCTGCCTGGAGGTTCACAGCATCGGCTCAGAGGATGAGGACTTGGAGCTGCCGCTAGATGGCCTGCTGCCCCGCAGCCCCCTGCCTGACTCCACCCGTGCCGATTCGCCCTTCCAGAGCTTGGTCAGCAGCTCCCAGGGCAGCCCGCAGCTGTGCCAGCGCCTCTTGCCCAAGGCCTGCAAGGTGAGGGGCTGGCTGAGATGGGGGGTGAGTGGGGATGGCAGTTTGGGTGAGAGGTGGCCTGACCATGTGTCCTTGCCCTGCTCTCTCCCCAGACCAGCGTGGCGACTCAGTGTGACCCGGAGGAGATCATCGTTCTGTCGGACTCGGATTAGACCCCCTGCCTGCCCAGGGGGGCTGGAGACTCTGGGGGGCAGGGAGGGTGACAGGGTTGGTTTGTGGCTGGTTCTGGGGTGGGGTTAAGGGGGTGGAGCAGAGCCCTCCCCATCTCCTGGGCTGCCCCTCCCTCTTTGTACAAAAGAAATGTTTAAAAAACAAAAAAAAAAACCCAAAATAAAATCTTTTTCTTACTCACCGGCTGCTGGCTCTGGGCTGTGACTGAGCTGGGGGGCAGTAAAGGGATATGGGGTGGGGGAGCCTGGGGGGGCAGGTGGCTCTGTGGGGGGAGGGGAGGGGTCTGAGCTGGGGGGGCAGTAAGAGGACATGGGGGAGGTCTGGGGGGGTAGGTGGCTCTGTGGGGGGAGGGGAGGGGTCTGAGCTGGGGGGCAGTAAGAGGACATGGGGGGGAGCCTGGGGGGTAGATGGCTCTGTGGGGGGAGGGGAGGGGTCTGAGCTGGGGGGCAGTAAGAGGACATGGGGGGGAGCCTGGGGGGCAGGTGGCTCTGTGGGGGGAGGGTCTGGGCTGTGACTGAGCTGGGGGGCAGTAAGAGGACATGGGGGGGGGGGAGCCTGGGAGGTAGATGGCTCTGTGGGGGGAGGGGAGGGGTCTGAGCTGGGGGGCAGTAAGAGGACATGGGGGGGGGGGAGCCTGGGGGGCAGGTGGCTCTGTGGGGGGAGGGGAGGGGTCTGAGCTGGGGGGCAGTAAGAGGACATGGGGGGGAGGGGAGGGGTCTGAGCTGGGGGGCAGTAAGAGGACATGGGGGGGAGCCTGGGGGGCAGGTGGCTCTGTGGGGGGAGGGGAGGGGTCTGAGCTGGGGGGCAGTAAGAGGACATGGGGGGGAGCCTGGGGGGCAGGTGGCTCTGTGGGGGGAGGGGAGGGGTCTGAGCTGGGGGGCAGTAAGAGGACATGGGGGGGAGCCTGGGGGGCAGGTGGCTCTGTGGGGGGAGGGGAGGGGTCTGAGCTGGGGGGCAGTAAGAGGACATGGGGGGAGCCTGGGGGGCAGGTGGCTCTGTGGGGGAGGGGAGGGGTCTGAGCTGGGGGGCAGTAAGAGGACATGGGGGGGAGCCTGGGGGGCAGGAGGCTCTGTGGGGGGAGGGGAGGGGTGTGAGCTGGGGGGCAGTAAGAGGACATGGGGGGGAGCTCTGTGGGGGGAGGGGTCTGAGCTGGGGGGCAGTAAGAGGACATGGGGGGAGCCTGGGGGGCAGGTGGCTCTGTGGGGGGAGGGTCTGGGCTGTGACTGAGCTGTGGGGGCGCTAAGGCGTAAAGAGCGTGGGGGGCAAGTGGCTCGGGGGGTGGCACAGCTGGCGGGGGCGGGGCTAGCCGGGGAGGCCCCGCCCCGTGCCGGCCCTGTCAGTCACGGAGGAGGGAGTTAAAGAGCAGGTGGAGCCGTCGGAGGCCGCTTTTTCTCAAGGAACAGAGCCTGCGCAACGCTGATCCCTTTAAGGCCCGGTATTTAAAGGCGAAATTGCGGTGTCGGCCGACGTTGGCTCAGTGGCGGGGAACGGCGGCTGGGCCTGCCCCTTTAAGAGGACGGGGTTAACGGGCTTCACACTCTGTGCGCGGGGCGGGCTGGGTCGTGTTAAAGGGCAGGGCCCCGTGTCGGCAGATAGTGCCCCATAGCATAGAATCATAGAATCATAGAATATCAGAGTTGGAAGGGACCTCAAGAGGTCATCTAGTCCAACCCCCTGCTCAAAGCAGGACCAATTCCCAGCTAAATCATCCCAGCCAGGGCTTTGTCAAGCCGGGCCTTAAAAACCTCCAAGGAAGGAGACTCCACCACCTCCCTAGGTAACGCATTCCAGTGTTTCACCACCCTCCTAGTGAAATAGTTTTTCCAGATATCCAACCTGGACCTCCCCCACTGCAACTTGAGACCATTGCTCCTTGTTCTGTCATCTGCCACCACTGAGAACAGCCGAGCTCCATCCTCTTTGGAACCCCCCTTCAGGTAGTTGAAGGCTGCTATCAAATCCCCCCTCATTCTTCTCTTCTGGAGACTAAACAATCCCAGTTCTCTCAGCCTCTCCTCATAAGTCATGTGCTCCAGACCCCTAATCATTTTTGTTGCCCTCCGCTGGACTCTTTCCAATTTTTCCACATCCTTCTTGTAGTGTGGGGACCAAAACTGGACACAGTATTCCAGATGAGGCCTCACCAATGTCGAATAAAGGGGAACGATCACGTTCCTCGATCTGCTGGCAATGCCCCTACTTATACAGCCCAAAATGCCGTTAGCCTTCTTGGCAACAAGAGCACACTGTTGACTCATATCCAGCTTCTCGTCCACTGTGACCCCTAGGTCCTTTTCAGCAGAACTGCTACCTAGCCATTCGGTCCCTAGTCTGTAGCAGTGCATGGGATTCTTCCGTCCTAAGTGCAGGACTCTGCACTTGTCCTTGTTGAACCTCATCAGGTTTTTTTCTGCCCAATCCTCTAATTTGTCTAGGTCCCTCTGTATCCGATCCCTACCCTCTAGTGTATCTACCACGCCTCCTAGTTTAGTGTCATCTGCAAACTTGCTGAGAGTGCAGTCCACACCATCCTCCAGATCATTAATAAAGATATTAAACAAAACCGGCCCCAGGACCGACCCTTGGGGCACTCCACTTGAAACCGGCTGCCAACTAGACATGGAGCCATTGATCACTACCTGTTGAGCCCGACGATCTAGCCAGCTTTCTATCCACCTTACAGTCCATTCATCCAGCCCATACTTCTTTAACTTGGTGGCAAGAATACTGTGGGAGACAGTATCAAAAGCTTTGCTAAAGTCAAGAAATAACACATCCACTGCTTTCCCCTCATCCACAGAGCCAGTTATCTCATCATAGAAGGCAATTAGGTTAGTCAGGCACGACTTCCCCTTCGTGAATCCATGCTGACTGTTCCTGATCACTTTCCTCTCCTCTAAATGTTTCATAATTGATTCCTTGAGGACCTGCTCCATGATTTTTCCAGGGACTGAGGTGAGGCTGACTGGCCTGTAGTTCCCCGGATCCTCCTTCTTCCCTTTTTTAAAGATGGGCACTACATTAGCCTTTTTCCAGTCATCTGGGACCTCCCCCGATCGCCATGAGTTTTCAAAAATAATGGCTAATGGCTCTGCAATCTCACCCGCCAACTCCTTTAGCACCCTCGGATGCAGCGCATCCGGCCCCATGGACTTGTGCACGTCCAGTTTTTCTAAATAGTCCCGAACCACTTCTTTCTCCACAGAGGGTTGGTCACCTTCTCCCCATGCTGTACTGCCCAGTGCAGCAATCTGGGAGCTGACCTTGTGCGTGAAGACAGAGGCAAAAAAATCATTGAGTACATTAGCTTTTTCCACATCCTCGGTCACTAGGTTGCCTCCTTCATTCAGTAAGGGGCCCACACTTTCCTTGATTTTCTTCTTGTTGCTAACATACCTGAAGAAACCCTTCTTGTTACTCTTAACATCTCTTGCTAACTGCAACTCCAAGTGTGATTTGGCCTTCCTGATTTCACTCCTGCACGCCTGAGCAATATTTTTATACTCCTCCCTGGTCATTTGTCCAATCTTCCACTCCTTATAAGCCTCTTTTTTGCGTTTAAGATCAGCAAGGATTTCACTGTTTAGCCAAGCTGGTCGCCTGCCATATTTACTATTCTTTCTACACATCGGGATGGTTTGTTCCTGCAACCTCAATAAGGATTCTTTAAAATACAGCCAGCTCTCCTGGACCCCTTTGCCCTTCATGTTATTCTCCCAGGGGATCCTGCCCATCTGTTCCCTGAGGGAGTCAAAGTCTGCTTTTCTGAAGTCCAGGGTCCGTATTCTGCTGCTCTCCTTTCTTCCTTGTGTCAGGATCCTGAACTCGACCATCTCATGGTCACTGCCTCCCAGGTTCCCATCCACTTTTGCTTCCCCTACTAGTTCTTCCCTGTTTGTGAGCAGCAGGTCAAGAAAAGCTCTGCCCCTAGTTGGTTCCTCCAGCACTTGCACCAGGAAATTGTCCCCTACACTTTCCAAAAACTTCCTGGATTGCCTGTGCACCGCTGTATTGCAGCCTGAGAGGGACGGCGCCTGCCCCTTTAAGCCAGGCGGGGCCGGGGACTCGGGGGAGGAGGGTGAGTAACAAGATGGTGGCGGCGGCCTGAGAGCCCCGGAGCGCGAGCGGGCGGGTGAGCGCGGGGGGGCGAGGGGCCCGAGGGGGCGGGGGGACCTGGGGGGCGACATGAGGGGGGAGGGGCCCGAGGGGTCTAGGGGCGGGGGGACCTGGGGGGTGACATGAGGGGGGAGGGGCCCGAGGGGTCTAGGGGCGGGGGGGACCTGGGAGGGTGACATGCGGGAGAGGGGCCCCAGGGGTCTGTGGGCAGAGGATCTGGGGGGGGTGACATGAGGGGGGAGGGGCCCAAGGGGTCTAGGGGCGGGGGGGGACCTGGGGGTGACATGAGGGGGAGGGGCCCGAGGGGTCTGTGGGCAGAGGATCTGGGGGGGTGACATGAGGGGGGAGGGGCCCGAGGGGTCTAGGGGCGGGGGGACCTGGGGGTGACATGAGGGGGGAGGGGCCCGAGGGGTCTAGGGGCGGGGGGGGGACCTGGGAGGGTGACATGCGGGAGAGGGGCCCCAGGGGTCTGTGGGCAGAGGGGCGGGGGGGGGTTTCATGAGGAGGAGGGGCCCGAGGGGTCTGTGGGCAGAGGATCTGGGGGGTGACATGAGGGGGGAGGGGCCCGAGGGTTGAGGGGCTGGGGATTGGGGCACTGTGCGGGAGGCCAGTTGGCTTTGAGGTTGCAGGGGACTAGGGGCAGGGTAGGAGATGGAAGGAGGGCTGGGGGGTGACATGACATGAGGGACACTGGGGTGGCTGGGAAGTGAGCTGTGGGGGGTATAAGGTGGGGGAGCTGTTGGGGAGGGGGAAGGAGGCAGACCTAGAATTGGGGGGGGAAGCAGCTCTGTGTGGGTTGAGATGGGCTATGGGAGGTTTGCAGGAGGGAAGTATAAGGTCGGAGGTTGTGATGGGGTGTTGCCTGAGAGTTGGGGGCTGAAGGGGGGGTTGGGGGAGGTTATGACCTGAGGGGTGGGGGGTGTCAGGGGCAGTTATGAGTTGGGGGCTGGGAGCCAGGCAGGGGCTCAGGGGTTATTTTATTATAAGGACCTAAGAGCGACCACAGTGGGTCCGACCAATTATCCATCTAGCCTGGTGTCTGGTGGCAGATGCTTCAGAGGGAATGAACAGAAAGGGGCAGTTATCGAATGATCCATCCCCTGTCGCCCACTCCCAGGTTCTGGCAGACACTCCCTTATTCACTTTCTCACCTCTGCCGTACCTCCTCAGTCGTCTCTTTTCCAAGCTGAACACTCCCAGTTGTTTTACTCTCTCCTCATATGGAAGCCGTTCCATCCCCCTGATCATTTTTGTAGCCCTTCTTTGTACTTTTTGCAATTCCAATATATCTTTTTTGAGATGGGGCGAACAGATCTGCCTGCGGTATTCAAGATGTGGGCGTACCATGGATTTATAGAGAGGCAATATGACCTTTTCTGTCTGATTATCTATCCCTTTCCTAACGGTTCCCAACATTCTTTACTGGTTTTGGCTGCCGCTGCCCACTGAGTGGATGTTTTCAGAGAACTATCCACGACTCCAAGATCTCTTTCTTGAGGGGTAACAGCTAATTTAGACCCCATCATTTTATATGTACAGTTGAGATGATGATTTCCAGTGTGCATTACTTCGCATTTATCAACCTTGAATTTCACCTGCCCCCTATGGTCCATTCCACAAAGGGTTAAATATCTCAGTGAATCTCCTCAGATCCCAGGCCTGCCCTTCTCCCTGTGCTGGGGGGTCTGGGTCACAGGATCTGTGGCGGGGGCCCAGACAGAAGTCCCCCTTCCTGCCCGGGGATCTTTGGAATGCAGCATTTGAGAAAGGAGGTGGGGTCTCCTTAGCACCCCACAGAGAGGATCTCTGGGACACCGGATTGTTGGGGGTGTCTCCCAGCACCCCACAACTCTAATCCTCTGTCTCTCGCAGGCAGTGCATCCCCGGCACCATGGACCCGGCGTGCGGTGCCATTGTGCACGTGGACTTCCCTGAGATCACCAGCGCCCTGCTGGAAAACCTGAACCAGCAGCGGGTGGAGGGCAAGCTGTGCGACATCTCCATCCACGTGCAGGGCCGGGTGTTCCGGGCCCACCGGGCCGTGCTGGCCGCCTCTTCGCCCTACTTCCACGACCAGGTGCTGCTGAAGAACATGACGTCCATCGTGCTGCCCAACGTCATGGACCCGGGTGCCTTCGAGACGGTGCTGGGCTCCGCATATACCGGCAAGCTGAGCATGGCCTCAGACGAGATCGTCAATTTCCTCACCGTGGGCAGCGTGCTGCAGATGTGGCACATTGTGGACAAGTGCACGGAGCTGCTCAAGGAGGGGCGCGGCACCGCCGGCCCCTCACCTTCCTCCTCCTTCCGCGCCCACTCCAGCCGCACCAGCGAGAACCAGTCCCCCAGCAGCAGTAACTACTTCAGCCCCCGGGAGACGGGTGAGGGGCTGGAGCACGGGCCTGCCAAGTATGCACTGCGAGGGGCGGCGGGCGGCTTAGAGCGGGACGGATCGGAGGGGCCGGACGAGGAGGTGATCTTCCAGGCCGAGAAGGGTCCCACCCGCTGCCCCGAGCCCTTCTCCGGCGGCAGCAAGTTCATCCTGGAGACGGACGATGATGTGAGTGACAGCGGCGGGGATGGGGGCAGTGGTGGGGGCGGGGGGCGGCGCCCAGCCTACGTGCAGCCCAGCATCATGCCCCAGAAGCAGTGGGTGTACATCAAGAAGGAGCGGTCCCAGGAGGACTTGGTGCTGACATGCGAGGAGGATGAGGACCCGGTGGAGGTGGGGCCGGCCCCCGGTGAGCCCCCCCTCAGCATCAGTGACGTGCGTACGCTGACCGAGCCTTCCGGGGCCAAGCTGGAGGAGCAGGTCAACTTCTGCGAGTCCTCGGAGGACTTCCCCTCGCCCTACGAGGGGCTGGAGGAGGGGCCGGGCGGCGGCAGCAGCTTTGCCCAGCGTTCCCTCATGCCCATGGACATGCAGGGCAACCAGATCCTGGTCTTCCCCCCCCAGGCCCCCGTGGAGCACGGGGCCGTGCAGCTGGCGGCCGGTTCGGGCGATGGCAACAAGATCTTCATGTGCCACTGCGGCAAGGCCTTCTCCCACAAGAGCATGCGCGACCGGCACGTCAACATGCACCTCAACCTGCGCCCCTTCGACTGCCCTGTCTGCAACAAGAAGTTCAAGATGAAGCACCACCTGACGGAGCACATGAAGACGCACACCGGCCTCAAACCCTACGAGTGCGATGTCTGCGCCAAGAAGTTCATGTGGCGAGACAGCTTCATGCGCCACAAGGGGCACTGCGAGCGGCGCCATCGCCTGGCCGGGGCGGGCGGAGGACCCAAGAAGGAGCCCGTGGCGGCAGGCGGGGCAGGGGAGGGCGACTGGGCGGCGCTACGGGAGCCCCAGGCTGCCGGGAGGTCTCCGCGCAGTGAACTGGGCTTCGGCGGGGGGAGCGGGGCAAAGATGTGAAGTGGGGGAGCAGGTGGCGGATGGCCTCCCCCGCCCTGCACATGGACACCCCCTCCTCCCCGATAGACCCTGGGGCACAGAGATGCCCCCCCACACCCATCCCAGACGCACAGACTCGCCAGTGACTGGATCCCCACCTGGAGCGGCCCGCTCTTCCCAGGATGCTGTGGGGCAGGGAGGGGGGAGCCGAGGAACCGGGACGCTCTCTGTGGGTGGGGTGAGACAGGAAGCCGTGATGATTGTACAGACTGAAGTCTCTGTCAGGGTCCTGGATAGTGAATTCCGTGCCCCCACCCCCCATTCCAGTGCCAGGTGGGGGCTGGATTTGTGGGTCCATAGCTGTGTACCCTGGGGGGACGTGGACTCTTTGGTCCCTGAGGAACTCTTAACACTAACCCCCCCTCCTTGCTGAGTGCGGGGCACCTCCCTCGCCCATGATGGGCTAAGGAGACTGGGGCGGAGGGTGTGTTTGTGGGGTGCGGCCCCTCTGTGCTGTGTGTAGCAAGCCGACCCGTGGGTTGGTGAGTCTGTCCTGTCCCTGTCTGTCTGGCCGTCTGTGAGTCACTTTGGTTTTCTCGTATGTGTAATGACTGATGCTGAGTTGGAACCTGCAGCCCACCCGCTCTATCCCTTCTGGAGGATGGGGCATCCCCCAATCTCCCCTCAGACCACCCTCACCCCTCCTCCCTGGGCCAGTGCCCCCTGGACCCCAATTTATGGCCAAAGGGCTAGTGTGATCCTTGGAGGTACAAACAGGGCAGTCACGGGCAGGATGTGATTTTTACTTTGTACCTGGCCCTGGGGCAGCCGCCACTGGGCTCCTGTGCCCAGGTCTGGGGCCCGCACTCCCACACAGGTGGGGATATGGTGGAGAGGGGCTGCTGGAATGCTGAAAGGTGCAGGGAACAGGCTTTGCCGCGATAGACTCAAGTTGCTCGCGCAGAGACGGCGAAGGGGTGACTGGATCCCCACCTGGGAACAGAGCTGTGATGCGAGGGCCCTTTGGCCCAGCAGCCAGAGGCTGGAGACCAGGGAGGGGAATGAGGCTGGGAGCAGCTGCCCAAGGGGGCAACGTTCCGACCAAGATGGGATGGCTGAGAGCTGCTCCAGTGCCGGGCGGGTCACTGGACTGTGTTCTGCGGGGGGCAGGCGAGACCTGGCCTTGAGATCTATGAATATCCCCTCCTGGGGGCAGGGCCAGTGTCCCTTCACCCTATAGTAGGGGTGGGGTCCCCTGCCCCTCTGTCCTTCCCTCCCCAGTCCCTCTCTGGGACAGCACCCCCCTTCCATCCCGACTGCCCTCAGGACGGCATCCTCTGCTCCCTTTCCTCCAACTCTCCCCTCCCGGGACAACACCCCTCCATATCCCCCCTCCAGGGACGACTCCCCCAGTTTGGTGCTCCCCCTTCCTCCCTGGTACAACACCCTCCCCCCACTCCCTAAGCACAGAGCTAACCTGAATATAGGTACGACACCCCCTTCCCTGCCAAGGGCTGGGGGTGAATGCCCCCCGGCCCCACTGGGGGGCATTCCAGTGGGAAGTGCAGGCCTCCGTGCTAGGAGCACCTGATGTTTGTCGTGTGATGTACTAATCCCCCCATTACAAACTGAACAGCAGCATGGGAATCCCTCTAATGCACCCCCCACCCCATTGCTGGGCTAGTGGGGAAGTCACTGGATTGGGCCTTGGGACTCCTGGGTTCTATCCCTGGCTCTGGGAGGGGGGTGGGGTCTAGTGGGTTAGAGCAGGGGGAGGGGCTGGGAGCCAGGACTCCTGGGTTCTCTCCCGTTTTGGGAGTAAGTCCTTCCCCGACTCCACCTCTGTGCCTGTTTTCCCCACTGTAGCCCGGGGGTGAGGATCACCGGGCTCGGTGAGGAACTGGGTGTGGCACTTCTGCCTCTGCTCCCCCATCCCCCTCAGTTCCTGTCTCGTATAATTCTTTTGTAACTTGATTCTTTGTTGGTTTTTTAATGTCTATAAATATTTATTGGTCTGTTTGATGCCCGGCTCCTGCTTCTCATTGTGTGCCAGTGCCCCCCGAATGGGCAGAGGGACCCTCGGGCAGTGCCCCCCCCCAGGAAAGCACCCTCCAGAATGGCATGAGGACCACCCAGCGCCAGGCTTGCGAGATGGGGCACAACCAGGATACCTCACAGCACACTGCCCTCTGGTGCCGGGCTGGGGAGAATGCATATTTGCACCCACAGCAGTCCCCCCCTCACACCAGGCTGGGGACAGTGGGTATAACCGGGCCCCCCACAGCACAGCAGCCCCTAGCACCGGGCTGGGTTTTGAGGTTCCGCTCTGTTCCTGTTGCTGGTTATATCACACACACCCCGCCCCGTTACACAACCCCAACTGCATGCCTGATTCACGGGCCAGAAGGGGCTGGGCATGAGGTTATGTAACCCGCCATGGGGCGGGGGAGGTGAAGAGGGGGAATAAAAGCAGCCCCATCTCTGCCTGGTGCCCAAACGCATGGGAAGAGCTGGGTCACACCCCAAACTCTCCACGCAAGAGTCTGCAGGGTGATGGAGCAGCTGGGGGCATGGGGAGAGGGAGTGATGGGGGGGTTCAGAGTCTGGGGGTGTCTTGGGATTTGGGGTGCACCTGGGAGCTGATCCTTCTGGGCTGGGGGGATTGATGGGTGCAGGGACCTACAGGCTGAGCAGGTTGTGCCCCAGGCTCTCTGGTCTTGGCAGTGTGGGTCGGGGGGGGGCTTTTTCATCACCAGCCTGAGTGTCTCCCTGCAGCTTCTGCCGTGACGCCCCTCATGATGCTGCTGCGAATGGCCCCACTGCTGCTCCTGGCCCTGGCACGGGGGGTCTGGGGAGAAAGGTGAGTCGGGGGCTCTCCCCACACTACAGAGGGTGTTGGAGGGAACATCCCCAAACCCCTCCCCCAGTGCCTCGGGATGGAGATTTATCCTTGCACAAACCCCTGGCGGGCAACAGCACCCCCAGAGTGATGGGGCCAATCCCAGGGGGGCTGTACGCCCTGACTCTCCCCATCTGGTTCTGCAGGGAGAAGCCTACATTCTGCGGGGAAGTCACCGAATGTTTCACCTTTGATCTCATCTGCAACAGCTCTGACTACGAGGTGAGGATCAGTTGGAGGGGGGGAGGGAAAACCTGCTAAAATACGCCCTCCCGAGATGGGCAGTTCCCCCACCCTGGGGCTGGACGGGAGCTTGTGCCCCCTAGCGGGAAAAGGACCCTCTGGAGCCAGCCAGTCCCCCTGAAGCTGGGAGGGAGTGGGGGGGTTGGAGGGATGGAGCAGGAAGCGTGAGAAGGAATTGACCCCCCCCCCATGCTCCTGCCCCCCCCAGGCCCGGCTTTACCCCCCCTCGGCCTGGGTCAGCACCCGCGTGAACAACACGTACACGGCCGCCAAGACCACCGGCTTCTGGCGCCTCTTCCGCTACATCCAGGGCCGGAACCAGCTGGGTAAGGTGACCCCCACAGCCCATCCCCCACTGCCCCTCTGCCCCCAGCCTCAGATCCCAACCTCTAGAGAGCCCACAGCTCCCTGACCCCCACACGTAACCCCCCATCCTAGAGCCCCTAGAGCACCCACAGCCCTGCTCCACCCATATGCCCCTCTGTGTCCCCACCTATAGCCCCCCTCTTCTCCCATGGGGTCCCTACAGGCCCCCACCCTCATAGTGACTCCAAGCACCCCCCCAGAACTCCATTGCTCCAGATAGCCCATAATCCATCCCTCAGAGACCCCATAACAACCTGAGAAACTCCCTCCAAGGTCCCCAGGGGCTAAGGGGAGGGACATAGGGGGTTGGGCCGCCCCCTGGCTCTCTGGGGCTGCTTCATGTTTAATGAGCCTCGGTAGAACAGGCACAGAAGAAAAGGGGGTCTCTACCCTTCCCCAGGAGCTGGCTGCAGTGGAGGGGGGTTGGGGGGTGGTTCTAGGGTGGGGAGGATGTGGATTCTGAGCAAACATGACACAAACCCGGCAGGTGTGAAGATCCCGATGACAGCACCGGTTCTGACCCGGGTGGACCAGGCTGCTGGGGAGACGCAGGAGTACACCGTCTCCTTCCTACTGCCGGCAGCGCGGCAGGGCGACCCCCCGCAGCCCACGGAGCCTGCTGTGAGTGACCCCACTCCCCAGATTGCTGCCCACTGACCCTGCTGTGACACCCCCGCTGTACCCACTGAGTGACCCCAGCCTCACATTGCTCCCCACTGACCCTGCTGTGACCCCCTCCACATTGCTCCCCACTGAACCTGCTGAGTAACCCCCTTACTACTCCCAATTCTCCCACCAAACCCACTGTGAGTGACCCCCATCCCCACAACTGCTCCCTACCAAACTTATTCATAGATTCTAGGACTGGAAGGGACCTCGAGAGGTCATCGAGTCCAGTCCCCTGCCCGCATGGCAGGACCAAATACTGTCTAGACCATCCCTGATAGACATTTATCTAACCTACTCTTAAATATCTCCAGAGATGGAGATTCCACAACCTCCCTAGGCAATTTATTCCAGTGGTTAACCACCCTGACAGTTAGGAACTTTTTCCTAATGTCCAACCTAGACCTCCCTTGCTGCAGTTTAAGCCCATTGCTTCTTGTTCTATCCTTAGAGGCTAAGGTGAACAAGTTTTCTCCTTCCTCCTTATGACACCCTTTTAGATACCTGAAAACTGCTATCATGTCCCCTCTCAGTCTTCTCTTTTCCAAACTAAACAAACCCAATTCTTTCAGCCTTCCTTCATAGGTCATGTTCTCAAGACCTTTAATCATTCTTGTTGCTCTTCTCTGGACCCTTTCCAATTTCTCCACATCTTTCTTGAAATGCGGTGCCCAGAACTGGACGCAATACTCCAGCTGAGGCCTAACCAGAGCAGAGTAGAACGGAAGAATGACTTCTCGTGTCTTGCTCACAACACACCTGTTAATACATCCCAGAATCATGTTTGCTTTTTTTGCAACAGCATCACACTGTTGACTCATATTTAGCTTGTGGTCCACTATAACCCCTATTTCCCTTTCTGCCGTACTCCTTCCTAGACAGTCTCTTCCCATTCTGTATGTGTGAAACTGATTTTTTTCTTCCTAAGTGGAGCACTTTGCATTTGTCTTTGTTAAACTTCATCCTGTTTAACTCAGACCATTTCTCCAAATCATTTTGAATTATGACCCTGTCCTCCAAAGCAGTTGCAATCCCTCCCAGTTTGGTATCATCCGCAAACTTAATAAGTGTACTTTCTATGACAATATCTAAGTCTTTAATGAAGATATTGAATAGAGACGGTCCCAAAACAGACCCCTGCCGAACCCCACTCATTATGCCTTTCCAGCAGGATTGGGAACCTTTAATAACAACTCTCTGAGTACGGTTATCCAGCCAGTTATGCACCCACCTTATAGTAGCCCCATCTAAATTGTATTTGCCTAATTTATCGATAAGAATATCATGCGAGACCGTATCAAATGCCTTACTAAAGTAAACTTGCTATAAGTGACCCCCCACTGTCCTATCTACCCACTGAACCAGCCATGAGTGACCCCCAACCCAGCCTGGCCAGGGACTGACCGTCAAACCCTAGCCTCCCCCCGGCCTGGCTGGCGCTGTCACCCCCCACCCCACACACACACACACACACACACACACACACACACACACACACACACACACACACACACACCCCTACCCCAGCCTGGCTGGCGCTGTCACCACCCCACCCCACCCCACCCACCCCTACCCCAGCCTGGCTGGGGCTGACACCGTCTCTCTGTGTCTGGCCCAGGTTTTCGTCCAGTGGTTTCCTGCTCTGCCCACCTACGTTCGCTCCTTCGGGGGGTGGCTCACGGATGCCAATCGAGGGACCCACATTCGGGCCCTTGATGCCTCCCTGGGGCGGGACGCCCGGCACTTCGACCACTCCTGGCACTACTCTGCTGGCTACAACAGGTGGGGGAGACCCGTCTGCTGCATCCCTGGGGTGCTGGGGCAGAGCAGGGCCAGCGTTCCTTGGGGCACAGAAGCAGGGCAAACCGCAGGGGAGCAACTCAGTAGGGGGTGCTGTGCTGTGGGGAGTGGGAGGCTGGGCGCTTGGCCCTAAACCCGGGGCCTTTAGCATTGGTCTGCTAAACCCAGGGTTGTGAGTTCAATCCTTGAGGGGGATCTGGGGCAAAATCAGTACTTGGTCCTGCTAGTGAAGGCAGGGGGCTGGACTCAGGGTCCCTTCCAGATCTATGAGACAGGTATGTGTATATAGACCTATTTTAAAGGGGGCAGGTTTTCCTGTTACCCCAGAAGCTGGGTGGGGGTGATTGGGGGGCAGGTTTCCCCATTACAGCAGGTTCTTGTGGGGCAGGTTTCCCTGTTACCCCTGGAGCCAGGGGAATGAAGGGGGGCCCAGTTTCCCCATTACAGCAGGTTCTGGGGTGGGTTAGTGGGGGGCAGATTTCCCAGTTACCCCAGAAGCTGGGTGAGGATGATTGGGGGGCAGGTTTCCCCCTTGCAGATGGTTCTGGGAGGGACTCGGGGGCAGATTCCCCTTGACAGTGGGTTCTGGGGGTCACCCCGAGCCCTGACCCACTCTATTGTTCCCCTCTCTCTGCAGCCCCATGAAGCTGTTCGACCGCCACAACGAGGTCTGGCGCCTGGCGTGGGGTGGCCTGGGCTGCGCCCCAGAGTGAGCCCCCCAAGTGTCACCCGCTGGCATTGCAGCCCTGCCAGGAAAGAGAAACCCAGCTCTCGATTCTGCCCCCCCACCATAGTGCCCCCAGGGAGCAGCCCCCCTCATCGTCCCCCTCCCCCCCCAATAAAGCCAAGTGACCAAGGCTGCCCTGTGTATGAGGCATGAATTCTGCTTATTCCCCTGTGTGTGGGGGGTGTCCCCTGGCAGCTGCCCTAGTGGGTCGCCAGAAGGGGTCTGACCTGGGGGAGCAGAGAACAGGAGCTGGACTGGGAGGAGGGAAGAAATGGGGCATGGGGGGAGAGGGAGAGACAGCAGATGGAGGACCTAGAGGGGATGGGGGAAGGGGCAGGGGTCATACATAGGGGCTGGGCAGGGAGAGCGGGGGGGAGGCTCTGGCTGGGGTGGGAGATGTGGGGCGGGGGAAGGACCTGGGGGGAGATCGGGATAGGGTGGGACTGCAGGGGAGGAGTGGAGCAGGGGGAGCTGGAGGGGATCTGGGGGGCGCAGGGGGCAGAGGGATATGGGGGCAGTTACCAGACAGGGCAGAGGGAGGGGAGCTGGGGGGCAGAGAGAGATGGAGAGGAGCTGTGAGCAGTGGAGGGAGGGGGCAAAGGTTGCGGGGGCAGTGGAGGGAGGGGGGGGCAGAGGGAGCTGGAGAGGAGATGTGAGCGGGGACAGGGGCAGGAGGAGATAGGGGACAGGGCAGAGGGAGCTGGGGGGCACAGAGAGCTGGGGGGCGGGCAGGAGGCCCTGGGGGTGGGAGCAGAGGGAGCTGGGGGTGGGGGCAGGGTCAGCTGGGGGCGGGATAGAGGAAGAAGGAGCGGGGCAGAGGGAGCTGGAGGCGGGGCAGGAGGCACTGGGGGTGGGGGCAGAGGAAGATGGGGGCAGTGAGTGGAGGGAGGGTGCGGGGCAGAGGAACATGGGGCAGTGGCGGGGGGGAGGGGGCGGGGGCAGAGGAAGAAGGGGCGGGGCAGGAGGCGCTGGGGGGCGGGACAGAGGAAGAGGGGGCGGGGCAAAGGGAGCTGGGGGCGGGGCAGGAGGCGCTAGGGGTGGGGGCAGAGGAAGATGGGGGCAGGGAGTGGAGGGAGGGGGCGGGGCGGAGGGAGCTGGGGGCGGGGGCAGAGGAAGAAGGGGAGGGGCAGGAGGCGCTGGGGGCGGGGCAGAGGAAGATGGGGGCGGGGCAGGAGGCGCTGGGGGCGGGGCAGAGGAAGATGGGGGCGGGGCAGGAGGCGCTGGGGGGCGGGGCAGAGGAAGATGGGGGCGGGGCAGGAGGCGCTGGGGGCGGGACAGAGGAAGATGGGGGCGGGGCAGGAGGCGCTGGGGGGCGGAACAGAGGAAGATGGGGGCGGGGCAGGAGGCGCTGGGGGTGAGGCAGAGGAAGATGGGGGGCAGGGAGTGGAGGGAGGGGGCGGGGCGGAGGGAGCTGGGGGCGGGGGCAGAGGAGGATGGGGCGGGGCAGGAGGCGCTGGGGGCGGGGCAGAGGGAGATGGGGGGCAGTGGAGGGAGGGAGGGGGCGGGGCGGAGGGAGCTGGGGGCGGGGGCAGAGGAAGATGGGGCGGGGCAGGAGGCGCTGGGGGCGGGGCAGGAGGCGCTGGGGGCGGGGCAGAGGGAGATGGGGCAGTGGAGGGAGGGAGGGGGCGGGGGTAGAGGAAGAAGGGGCGGGGCAGGAGGCGCTGGGGGGCGGGACAGAGGAAGATGGGGCGGGGCAGGAGGCGCTGGGGGCGGGGCAGAGGGAGATGGGGGGCAGTGGAGGGGGCGGGGGCAGTGGAGGGAGGGAGGGGGCGGGGGTAGAGGAAGAAGGGGCGGGGCAGGAGGCGCTGGGGGCGGGGCAGGGGCAGCTGGGCTCCAGTCGGGGGGGGGCGTGGCCAGCCTGTGTCTGTCTGTCCCGCCCGCTCCCCGAAAGTGAAAGTGGAAGCGCGGGGGGGCGGGTCGGGTATTTCCATGCCTGCCTCGCCAGCCGCCATGACTTCGCTCGCCCCCGTGGGGGCCCTGGCCCTGCTCCTGCCCGGTGAGTGGGGGGGGGGCTCCCGGAGCGACCCCCCCTCCCCCCGCCGGTCCTCAGACCCCCCCATTCTCTGTCCGTCTGTCCACAGGGCACCCCTCCCCCCCGCAAGGGCAAACTGACCCGCCCCCGGACACAGCTCTCCCCGCCCAGGGACCGTGAACCCCCCTCCCCGTTCTGGGACCCTGAACCCCCCCAGAGACATGGCTGCTCCCCGCCCCCCCGACACGGTTCTTTCCCAGTCCTGGCCTTCAACTCCCCGCCCCCCTCGCCCCCCCATGACCACATGTCCCGGTTTCATAGGGACAGTCCCGATATTTGGGGTTTTTTTTTATATAGGCGCCTATTACCCCCCCACCCCCGTCCCGATGTTTTACACTTGCTGTCTGGTCCCCCGTTGCCCCTGAGCTGCGGGGGGCTGTGCCCCACAGGGTGTACGGGAGGAGGGGGGTGATGGGGCTGCTCAGGGCCTGGGTGGGATGTGGAGGCACCTGCTGGTTATTGGGGGGGGGGCAGGGGAGAAATCAGACCCGAGGGGAGGGAGCGTCTCTCGAGGGTCCTGCCCTGGGGGAGGGGGCAATCTGGGGCAATCCGGTGTCCCAGGGAGATTTGGGGGTCCGTGTGTCCCCACTAACCCCCTGGTCCCGGCCCCTAGGGTTCGCTCTGTGTCTGGCTGCGGCGGGGCCCCCCCGGCTGAACTGCTGGTTCGTGGAGGAGGCCGGGGGGGGCGTGGGGGTGATGCCGAGCTCCGTGACCCAGCGCCGGGCGCTGCTGCTGCTGCGGGGGGTGAGACGGGGGCACTCTGAGACGGAGCCCGAGCTGCCCCCCGACCTGGAGCCAGGCATGGTTTTTGACATCGCTGGTAGGTCCTTCCCCCCTCCCCCCCAGTCTCCCACACCCTGCTTCTCCAGTGCCTGCCCCCACTACCACCCTGCTGCCTGCCCCCCAGGACTACCCCTACATCCCACCTGCCCCCAGTGTTACCCCACCTGTTCACCACACCCTGCTTCTCCCCTCTGCTCCCCCATCCCGCTTCTTACGGCCCCCTCCTTTCCCCATCCTCCCCAAGTGTTCCCCCACTCCCCTCTCTGGCACGTCCCTCATTCGCCTTCCCGTGCCCCACAACTGCCCCCCCCCCGTCTCGCTCCCCCCAGATTCCGGGGGGGCCTGTGTTGTATCCCCCTCCTTGCAAGGGTGGGCATTGGGGTGTCCATGTCTCTTCCCCCCGATTCCTTTCTCCCCTCCAGACCCTGCAGGGGCCCTGCACCGTGTCCCCCTCCCAGCAGGGGGGCACCCCAAGGAGGGGGAGCTACCATCCTGTGAGATCAACGCCTACACGCCACAGGAGGCCCACGTGCCCTGGGCGGCCGGCCTGACCCCCGAGCACCGCAGCCCCGTGGGCCTGGGGGGCCCCTGGTTCATCAGCAGCATCCAGGCCTCAACCAGGGGCTACGGGGTCAGCACTGTCCTCAAGAGCGAGGAGGCGGCAACGTCCCAGCAACCGGCAGTCACCATGGCAACTGGTAACCAGGGCACCTGAGAATGTAGGGTGGGAGCGGCCTCCCCCCAAAACCCTGCTGTGGGAACCCCCTCTCTCCCCGGGGCCCCGAGCTCCTTCCCTTGCCCCCACATCCTGCTGTGCTGCTCACAGCACTACCCCTCCCGGGGCACTGTCCATGTGGTGCTCACAGCCCTGCCCTCCTCCAAGGCACCGTTCTTCATGGTGCTCACAGCCCTGCCTTGTGCCACTGTTCCCGTAGTGCTCAAAGCACTACCTCTGAGGCATCATGCTCACAACCCTGGCCCTCCCTCCGTGGCACTGCTCCCATGGCGCTCACAGCAGTAACCCCCCACCCCGGGGCACTGTCCATGTGGTGCTCACAACCCTGCCACTCCCTCCGTGGCACTGCTCCCATGGTGCTCACAGCAGTAACCCCCAACCCCCGTGGCACTGTCCCTGTGGTGCTCACAACCCTGCCCCACCATGGCACTGCTCCCATGGTGCTCACAACAGTAACCCCCCACCCCCGTAGCACTGTCCCTGTGGTGCTCACAGCAGTAACCCCTTCATCTCTCCCCCCCTCAGCGGTGTTGTCCGTGTTCTCCCGCACCCCGCACCTGCACTCCCGCCTGGGCCGGGACGTGCTGCTGGACTGTGGCTTCACGGCACCATCCGGCCCCTTCTCGGTGGAGTGGCGGTACCAGTACCGGGGTGCTGGGCGCGTGGTGCTGGCCTATGACGGGGTGTCAGGCCGGGCCCACGTGGCCGAGGAGGGGGCGCAGCTGTTCCTGGAGGAGGGGAGGGCAGGCGCAGACACCAACGTCTCGCTGCGACTGCCCCGGGTCGGGGTGCGGCACGAAGGAACCTACATCTGCACCATCTACCTGCCCCACCTCCACGCCCAGCAGGCCCTGGAGCTGCGTATCACTGGTGAGTCTGGGGGCCCCCCCCGAGCTCCTGCCTCTGCTCCCAGCCTGGGGGGACATGGATATGAGATGATCTTTGCACCCCACAGGTATCTTCCCCCCACCCCAGGCTAGTGATACACGACTGATTCTGGGGAGGACCCCTGAACTGATGCTCCCACAGTCTGGGCTGTGAACCCCAATATTTACCCCCTGAATTGGAGGGGTCCCAGAGTTCCCCACATTGAGCCAGCGCCCCCTAGAAACAACAGACTTTGGGGACGCTTAGCTGGGCTATACAGTGCTGTTTGGGACTGGTCTCTAATCCCTCCTTCCTCTCAGAGCCCCAGGTGGTGGCACTGTACCCCATGCCCCCAGGAGATGAGGGAGGCCAGACTAGGTCATAACTCATCTCTTCCTCTGAACCCGCTTCCCCCCACTCCCAAGGTGATGCTGCACCCCATCTTCTGTCTGTGCCTCCCAGGGGAGGAGGGACGCTGGTTGGTCTGTACAGGCCGGTATGGGACCAGTCTCTAACCCTCTCTCCCCTCAGAGCCCCCCGTGGTGACGCTGCGCCCTGACCCCCTATCGGTGGCCCCCAGGGCACCAGCCGAGCTGGTCTGTGAGATCTCTGGCTATTACCCGTTGGACGTGACGGTGAGCTGGCTGCGCCGGGGCCCTGGGGAGGCAGGGGGCGACCTGCTGGAGTACGTGACTGAGTCCTGGGAGTCAGGGCACCGGCGTGGCCCCGACGGCACCTACAGCCTGAGCAGCTTCGCCCGCCTGGCGCCCGTCCAGCCCCGCGACCACGGAGCCACCTACAGCTGCCACGTGACCCACACCGCCCTGGCCACCCCTGCCAGGAGGAGCGTCCAGCTCCGTGTAGCAGGTGAGGACAGCGGCGGGACAGGGCAGGGGGCAATGGGAGAGGAGTGCAGGGATGGGAGGGCTCGGGAGAGTGCGGGGGCGGACGGGAGAAAGGGGAGGGGTGCCATGGGGGAGGATCTGGGGAGGGGGTATGGAGTGGGGGGGGCGGAGGGTAGAAAGGGGAGGGGTAACGCAGGGGTGTGGGGCAGGAGGAGGAAGGAGGGAATGGGGAGTGTCTCTCGGTCTCATCCCCCCTCTGCCCCAGGTGCCACGGGCCCCTCCCTGGAGGACGCCATTGGGATGTTCCTAGCTGCGTTCCTGCTCTATGGGCTCTTCCGCCTCCTCGGAAACAAAGGTCTGTGCCCCCCCCCCCCCCCCCCGTGTCACTCCCTCCCCCCACTGCCTCTCGTGTCACCCCCATACCACCCGATCCCCAGTGCCTCCTCCGGGATAAGGGTAGGTGCTGCCCTGCCACCATTCACCCCAGTGCCTCCCATACAGCCCCCAACCTTCCCACTGCCCCCATATGCCCCCCAGTCCCTATCCCCCCATACCACCCTCTATTGCACCCCCAACCATCCAGCCTCCTCTGCAACACCCCTTCATACTGCCACCCCATACACCCCTCAACCCCCAGGTACCCCCCAACCGGCCCACTGCCTCCCAGGCCACACCTGTTCCCCTTCCCCACATCTCCTCAGGAAGGATATGTACCCCCAGATCTCCGCTGCCCCTGCTCCCCTTGGGCCCGCTGACCTCCCCCTGTATCCTCATGGACAGGGCTATATACCACCCACACACACTCCTGTTTAGGGGAGCCGGGGTCTCACTCCTCTGTCTCGGTTCCTTTTTCAGTCTGTCCATCCGGCGCTGAAGAGAAAAGCAAGGTAAATACCCCCCCACACCCCACCAGTGCTCCTGCCCTGCCCCCCCACAGCGCCCCCTGCTGGGAGAGGCTGGGGCTGGAGTACCTGGGGTGATTCTTACCTGACTCTCTTCTCCCCACAGAAATCAGAGTGAGACGTGCTCAGGGAAGCTGAGATTTTGGGGGCTGATCTGTGACCCCCAGAATAAGATTGTGAACCTCAGGACAGGAACCAGAGTTGGGGGGGCTTAATGGTCAATAAAGGGTTAACTTCCTCTCCAGTCCCCCTGCCCTCCGCCTCCCCTGCTGCTTCCCCACCCCCTTTTGGGCTGGTCTCCCCACAGCACCCGCCTCCCCTGCTGCCGGGGTCCCTCCGCCTGAGCCCCCCACCCCCATCTGTGCTCCCCCTGCCTCCTGCCTCTCCCTGGGGGGTCGGGCAAGTGGCCTGTTTAAGGTGGGGGGGCTGTTGGTCTGCACTGCTATACGGGGGCTTTGGCCCCAGAAATAAAAATGTTTTGCTGTGACCACCTAACTCCTGAATGGGTGTCGTAATCTCTCAACACCCCTCCCCGGAGCCCCCCCCACAGAGGTCTCCTCTCCCCACCAAGCCCCACATGCCCTGCCCAAACTGCCTCCCCCAGTGCCCCCATCTCCTTCTGCCTCAGCAGGAGACCTCCCCCATCCCTGGGACCCTCCTAGCCCGGGCCAGTTGGGTTCAGAGAGTCGCCTCTCCCTAAGAGCCGGGGCACACAGTCCCAAGGCTTAATGCCCAGTAGCAGAGAGTTCCACAGGCTCCCTCCATCCTTGCTACCCTTGGTTGCTCCCACTCCTCCCCCTTATGTTACGGGGTCCTGTATGTCCTGGTCTTTACTTCCCAGCTCTCCTCACTCTCTAAGCATTGCCCAGGCTGGGTTCATACCCAGCCGGCAGGCACTGGAGGGGGGATTTCCTGGCCGGAGGGAGGCAGGAAGGCAGTCCCCATTGTTCAGCTTCCTCCCTGTGGAGAGAGGGGAGAATATAGGGACCAGAGTTTCCAGACCCCAGTAGAGGGGGGAAATATATGGACTGGAGAGGTGGGAAACACAGAACTGGATGAGGGGGAGGAATGTAGAGACCGGAGAGCTGGAAAACATGGATCCAGCTCCCAAGGGGAGTGGGAGAATATACAAACACGGGGGGTGGGGGAGTATATATACAGACTGGAGCACTGGGAAACTTGGAGCTGGATCCCAGGGGGAAGAATATACAGACTGGAGCACTGGGAAGCATGGAGCCGGATCCCGAGAGGAATATGAGGAGTGGAGAACTGGTAACACGGAGCTGGATCCCAGGGGAGCGGGAAATTACAAAACGGAGATCCGGGAAACATGCAGCCATGGGACAGAGCCACATAGCGCGTCTGTCCAGCCAGGTTCTTGGTCTCTCTGGCCTTGGCTCTGTTCCCAGGTGGATCCGGTCTGGGCTTTAACTCTCCCCAGTCCTCTGGCTCCTCTCTGGGCCTTGCAGCTCTCTGCTCCCTGGCTCTGCTCTGGGTTTCATGTCACTTCCTTTCCAGGCTGGTTCCACTCCAGGATTTCCATCTCCCCAGTAGGCTCTGCTCCGGGCTGTGCGGTTTCTGGCTCCGATCCACCCCCTTCAGTCCTGCCGGCTTTACCGTTCACTGGAGCCAGTCCAGGCTGATACAGCTCCGGGCTTTGTGCCTCTCCACTGGCTCCAGCTCTGGGCTTTCTGTCCTTCCCCACTTCCTGCCCCTTCCCTGGATCCAGCTCCAGATTTTCTGTCCTGCCCCCACTTCCTTCCCCTCCTTGGCTCCAGCTCCGGGCTTTCTGTCTGGGCTCTGTTCCTAGGCTCGGTCCAGCTCCGTGCTGTCTGCTCCGACTCCAGCTCCGGATTTCTCTCTCTCTCCAGCCCTGACTCCACTCCGTCCTTCCCCTCCTAGCCAACTCCGGGCTTTGAGTCTCCCCGGCCCCTGGCTCCGTTCCCAAGCCGGCTCCGGGTTTCCGCCCAGCGCGCTCAGCCTGGCCCCGGGGCACAGCAGGGAGCCGGTGCCCGAGGGGCGAAGGGACCTTCCCACCCCCAGCCTGGCACCCAGGTGGGCGTGCACGGGGGGAGCAATGGAGGATATGGGGTGTGGGAAGAGGTGCAGGGGGTGTGCTAGGGAGGGGGCAGTGGGGAATATGGGGGTGTAGGGTGGGGAGCAGTGTGGAGCAGGGGTGCAATGGGGAATATGGGGGTGTAGGGTGGGGGAGGGGTGCAGTGAGGCAGCAGGGGGTGCAGTGTGGAATATGGGGTGTAAGGAGGGGGAGGGGTGCAGTGGGTGTGTTGGGGGGTGAAGTGGGAGGAAGTGGGGAGCAGGGTGCTGCAGGAGGGAGGGGGACCAAGGCCCCCCAAATATTTCCTGCTCCTGGGGAAGTCCTAACTGTCCATCCGTTCCCGCCCCCCTCTTTCTCAGTCCTGGACTTCGCCTGACACCCCCCTCCCCCGACAGTAGGAGGTAGCCCATGACTCCTCCGTGGGGCTGAGAAGTCCCCTCCCCCCACGGCCCCCCCATGCTGCCCCGCTCGCTGCGTCATCTGCTGGAGGGGGCCCGGCTGGAGCTGGGGGAGGAGCAGGGGGTCACTCTGAGCGGGTACCGGAGCTGGTCCCCCGACCCCCCGCAGCCACAGGTGAGGCGGGATGGGGAGGGGCAGGTGAGATGGGGCTGGGGGGATGTGGGGAGGGAGTATGTGAGGGGGGAGCTGGGGGGTACCGGGGGAGGGGTCGCAGGAAGGTGTGCGCTGAGGGGGACATGGGGGAAGGGGTGGCTGACCGTGGGGTTGTGTTGTGGGGGTGGCGTGGGGTGGTCAGCTCGGGCGTTGCTGGCAGCAGTTGGGGGGTGTGGGGTTAGAGGGGATGTGGGGTCACGCCCTTGTGTGTGGTTGGGGGAGGAGGTTCTGCGTGGTGTTGGGTCACGCAGGTGTGAAGGGGGTGTTGTGGGGTCACATCATTGTGGGTGCATGTGGTACAAGGGGGGGCTGTGGAGTTGTGTGTTGTCGGGTGTGTGTTGTGAAGTCACACCTCTGTGCGTTTTCGGAGCCGTGTGTTCTCGGGTATGTGTGGTGGGGTCACACAGTTGCGTGTGAAGCATTCTCATGGTGGGGGGCAAGTCTGTTGATAATTGAGGTGTGTGTGGTTGTGTTGGCTTTGCTGGTAGTTATGCAGCTCAGTCAGGGTGTGGTTGTGTGCATGGGTGGGTGTGGAGTGGTGGGGTGTTTGGGGGGTGTCTGTGTTGTGGGCTATTTGTGAGGGGTGAGTGACTGGGGGGCTGGGGCTGTGGTGCGGGGCAGTGTGGGGCTTGGGTGTCAGTGGGCCCTGAGATGTCCCTTCACTTCCTGTCCCAAATTCCCCTTGGTCCCCAGCTGCCCTGCCGCTCCCTGGGGTCATAGGGCTCAGGCGAGCGCCCCCTCCCGAGGACACACCCAGTCCCTGCGCTGGGGGGCAGGGAAGGTAACCTGGCAGCTGCTGGGTTTGGCGGGGCAGGTTTGGGGAAGTGCCTGGGGGGGGCAGGGCGGGAGGGGGTGGGGCTGGAGCAGACAGAGAAGGCGGAAGCAGCAGGGGGAGGGAGACCGAAAGAGAGAAACAGGGACAGACAGACAGACGGGAGAGGGGAGGGGGGACAGACAGACAGACGGGAGAGGGGAGGGGAGTGGGGACAGACAGACAGACGGGGGAGGAGTGTAGTGAGAACAGGACAGACAGACGGGCGACTGTAGGAGGGGTTGGGGTGTGTGTGACCGGGGAGGCGGGAAGGGTGTCTGTCTGTCTATCTGCCCTGGCCTGCGTGTTTGGGAGGTTCACTGGGTCCCGCTGCACCCCTCCCCCTCCACCCCTTCCCTACTTTCTGTGCCCCTGAACCCCCGCTGTGCCCCCTAACTTTCCCACCCTGCCCCCCAGCCCTACGCACCCCAAACTCCTCTGCCCAGGTCCAAGGCCCAGGCCTGTCCCATAGGGCTGCGGGGGGGGGCTCAGCTGGGCGATTCCCTCCCCCCCCACGCCCCATCCCAGTGAGAGTTGTGCCCCCTGGTGGGGCTGAGCGGGACCCAGTGAACCTCTTCAACATACACGCACCTGACAGCCATCTGTCTGTCCCCCCCACGTACCCAGATGCCCCCCAGAGCGCTCCCTCTGCCTGAGGGGAGGGGGCAGTTCCTGGGGGGGCTGGCGGGGGCCACGCCCCAGTAGGCAGCAGGAGGGGGTCTCTGTCGGGGGGTGGGGCTGATGAAGGTTTTCCTGCGTCTGGGGGCATGCCTGGGGCCTGGAGGTCAGGAGGGAGGGGGCTGTCCCGGACACGGTGGGTACTGTCTGCCTGTCAAGGTGAGTGAGTGTGTGGGGGGGGAGATTGGGGGGAGGAGACTGTGACAACTCCTGTGGGGGTGTGGGGCAGCTCACATACAGCTGGGCAGGGGATATCCAGAGGGGTGGCTGGAGTAGGGGGAGGGGGGACGAGACTCCTGCAGTTGGAGGGGGCAGGGGGGAGAGGTGGGGGGCGGTGATACCCGAGGTAACCCTCCGCCCTCCCTCAGCCCCCAGTGACCCTGACGGAGGAGGCCGAGGAGGGAGTGATCTACACAGTGACCACGCGCCAGTCCGGGGGCGCCCAGCCAGGGGTGAGTGTGGGGGGCAGGTTGGCTCTGGTGCCCTCTCTTCCCCCAGGCCCTAGCGGTATGGGGGGGGCTGTCACTGAGAGGGAATGGTGGGGGGAGTCCAGGTTGACTGACGTTCTCCCCACAGGCCCCAGGGGGGCAGGCAGCCAGGCCGGGTCACTGGGGGGGAATGCGGGGTTCAGGCTGGCCCTGACACTCTCCCCACAAGCCCCGGGGGGAGGCAGCCAGGCCGGGTCACTGGGGGGAAGTGGGGGGATCCAGGCTGACTCTGATGTTCTCCCCACAGGCCCCGGGGGGGGCGGGGAGCCAGGCCCGCTCACTGAAGGCCGGGTCGCTGGTCCGGCTGGTTTGGCACCTGCTGGAGGCCCAGACGCTGGGTGACGCCACCTACGTCCCTGCCTTCCTGGTCACCTACCGGGTGTACACCCGCCCCCCCACGGTGCTGGGGTTGCTGCTTGACAGGTGACGGGGCTGGGGTGGAGGGGGCGCAGGATCCTGGGGGTAAGTGGGGGGAGGGGGTGCAGGACACGGGGTAAGTAGGGGGAGGGGGCAGGACGCTGGGGGAAAGTGGGGCGTGACTAGAATTGGGATTATGGGGGGGACGTGGGGGTAGAGGGGATGGGGGGGACACAAGGGGAGAGCCAGGCCCCATGGGGGGATGAGAGGGGAGGGCTGGAACCGGAGGGGGGGGGTTAGGGGCATGCACGAAGGGAAGGAGTCGTCCAGGTGTGGGGAGGGGAGCGCAGGGGCCATGGCAGCCCCCCTGACCCGGTCTCTCCCTCAGGCTGGAGGAGGTCGGGGCTCTGGAGCTGAGGCCTGTCTCCCCGGAGACAGCTGAACTGCAGCGGTGAGTGACCCCCCCACAGGCCCCCCACATCCCTTTCCCCGGCCGTGTCCCCCATTCACCCCCATCTCCCCCCCCAGGGCCTTCTCCTCGGTGATGTGCTCCTGGCTGGACGGGTATCCCGAGGATTTTGGGGGGGCCTTGACCAGGGCCTGGTGGAGCGACTGGGCCGGAGCCTGCAATGTGCCCTGGGGCAGGGCTCCGAGGCCGAGAGACGCCTGCTCGCCCTGCGGGGGGTGCTGGGGGGGCCCAGCAATGGAGGTGAGGGGGGCTGGGGCTGGGGGAAGCCTGCAGACTGGGGAGGGGAGCAGATGGATGGGGAAGGGTCTGGTTGGAGAGGAGTGTGGGGGCTGGGAGGCAGGCAGATGGGGGTGGGGGGCAGATCTGGGGGGTGGGGAGATGGGAGGGGGGTACTGGGGTTGGGGGGAGGGTCTATCTGTGGGGCAGGCTCTCCCCCCCCCCCCCCGCTGGGTCTAACACTGCCCCCCCCCTTGCAGGGGAGCTGGAGGAAGAGGAATGGGGGGCAGGGGAAGATGGCCCCGAGGGGGGTGTGACCCCCAGGGGGGACCCTGACCCCCTCGACATCCTGATTTTCCAAGCTGACCATGTGGCTGCTCAGCTGACGCTGGTGGAGGCGGTGAGTGGGGGGGGGGCTGTACCCCAGGAGCCCCCACATCAGGCTATTTGCGGGGGGGTAGGTAACGGGGGCGGGGACTCAGTGTTTAGGTTACAGGGTGTGGGGGAGCAGGACACTCCAGGAGTTGTTCCTCTACGTAAGTGAGGGGTACAGGGACACCCCAGGCAGTGGGTGGGGGTCGGGGTGCAGCCTCCCATTAACCCCTGCCCCCCCCCCCCAGGTGCTGTTCCCAGGGGCGGGGGGCGGGGGTCAGGCAGCAGCCTCCCATTAACCCCTTCCCCCCCCAGGTGCTGTTCCCAGGGGCGGGGGGGGGGTCAGGGAGCAGCGCCCCATTAACCCCTGCCCCTCCCCAGGCACTGTTCCTGCGGGTCGTGCCCTACCAGTGCCTGGGCTCGCTCTGGTCTCAGCGTGACAAGAAGGGGCGGGAGCGGGACTGCCCCAGCGTCCGTGCCACGGTGCGCCAATTCAACCGTCTGGCGGGGGCCGTGATCCGCTCCTGCCTGGCGGGGCCGGGGCTGCGCCCCCAGCAGCGGGCCCGGATCCTGGAGAAATGGATCCACGTGGCGGAGGTGAGTGTGGGGCCGGAGCTCAGCCCCCTGGGGTTGGGGTCGCCACACTGTGTCGGGCCCCCAGCCTGGGCCATCCCCGCCCCCCCCAGCAATGGGCCCCCGGCTCATGGGAAAAGGATCCAAACGGTGGAAGTGAGAGCAACCTCTGACCTCAGCTCTGCCCCCAGTACCAGCCAGGCCCCCCCGACCCCTCACCCCCGAGCCAGCCCAGCCCCTGCCCTGCAGCTGGCCCCCTGTGACCCCCACCGCTGTGCCCCCAGGAGTGCCGCGCCCTGAGGAACTTCTCATCTCTCTGCGCCATCATCTCCGCCCTGCAGTCCAGCCCCGTGCACCGGCTCAAGCGGACCTGGGACGAGACCGCCAGGTGGGGCTGGGCTGGGGGGGGGGGGGGGAGGAGGGAGGGGCGGAGCTGGGTGGTCGGGATGTGGGAGGGGTACCGGGGGGGGCAGCGTCTCAAGGGTCACTCACTCTCCCCCTGCTCCCCCCCCGCCAGGGACGCGCTGCGCAGCTACGAGGAGCTCAGCACCATCTGTTCCGAACAGGATAACTACAGCCTGAGCCGGCAGCTGCTGTTCCAGGTGAGGGGCCGCCTGCCCCCCCCCAGCTCCTGTGCCCCCATCCGGCCCCCCCGGGCTCCGGCCCCCCGGCTCCTGTGCCCCCATCCGCCCCCCGGGCTCCTGCCCCCCCCGGCTCCTGTCCCCGGCTCCTGCGCCCCCCTCCTGCCCTCCTACCCCCCCGGGCTCCTGCCCCCCAGCTCCTGTGCCCCCCATCCTGCCCCCCTTCCCTCGGGGCTCCTGTCCCCCCGGCTCCTGCCCCCCCAGCTCCCAGTCTCCCAGCTTCTGTGCTCCCACTCTGCCTCCTGCCTGCCCCACCGGCTCCCAGCCCCCCATACTGCCTCCTGCCAACCTCCTCACCATGGCCCCCTAATGTCCCCCTCTCCCATCCTGTCCCCCACTCCCTCCCTCTGCCCCCTCCCTACCCAACTGCCCCATCTTGACCCCCAACCCCTATGTCTCACCCCGTCTCCTGTATCTGCCCTCATCCCTGACACCTTCCCATGTCTCATTGTTCCTCCCTGCACTCGCACCCTGTGCCCCTCTCACATTCCTCTACCCCCCAGGACGACACCTCCAAACCGTCTGGCGCCGACCCTGCCCCACGCCGGCAGCCGCGGAGACCCCAGGAGCAGCGCCCAGTGGTGAGGGAGGGGCACAGGATAGGAGGGGCTGCCCTGTCCCTGTTCTCCCCCTCCAGGGCACGGGGTGAGGGGAAGAGGTGGGGGGGATACTGGGGGTGTGGTGGGCTTGGGCAGCCCTGGTTGGGATATATGGGGGGCTGAGCAGAGGCACAATAGGGTGGGGGATATGTGAGGGGCTCAGTGGCTTGGGTTGGAGGTGTGGTTTGTGTGGGGGTACACTGGGGTGGGTGGGGGCTAGGCAGGAGGCTGTGGGGGTGGAGAATATGTGTGAGGCATTGGGGCCTGGAGGTGTGGTTTGTGGGGACCGTGGGGGGCCTAGGCAGGGTGCTGTGGGGCGAAGGGGTTGGCAGTGTGCTTTGTGCGGGGCTATGTGGGGGCTGGAGGGTGCATGGTGGGCGGGGGAGGGGGGCTAGGCGGGTGTCACGGAGTCCCCGGGCGATGCTCTGGAACTGCTCCCCACAAAGCCAGTCAGGACTTTGGGGAGCCTCCTCTCCCTCGGAGCAGACTGTCTTCAGGGCAAGAAGCTCACACGGCTTCACCTCCTGGGTCTGACCTGGGAGCATTCAGCATATGCCCCTCCGTGCACTTCCCACAGCGAGTCACCCGGGCGGGGCTCTTGGGGCAGCCAGAGGGTCCTGCACCCCCACTTCGCAGTCAGACGTGACTCTCAGCCAGCGTAAAACAGGTTTATTAGTTGACAGGAACACAGCGTACAACAGAGCTTGTTAGCACAGAAATCAGTGACTTTCAGACAAGTCCATCTTCCAGTCCCCCCCAAGCAGACCGCCAGCTTCCAGCAACCGGACCGCAGACCCCCCCGTTGCAACACCTGGTGGCAAACACCCCCCCCCCCCCTCGGGTTACGAAGGGCACCAGTTACGACATATGTGCAGGCAGCTGGAGCAGCCTCACCTGCCCCCGAGGTCTCAGCCAAAGTCCCACACCCCTGTTCCCACCACCGAGGTATTGGTGCAGCACACAGGGAAACTGAGGCACGCATTATTCATGCAAAACAGTAAAACTCACATAGACTCAACAGTAAGACTCACATACAACATAACAAGGGAAAATCCCCACTTCGTCACTGTGGGGTGAGGTGGTGGACGGTGTGGTTTGTGTGGGGTTATGTGGCGGGCTGGAGGACACAGTGGGCGTGGGGGGGGGCTAGGTGGGGTGCTGCAGGGCGGGGGGGTTGGTGGGGTGGTTTGTGGGGGGCCAAAGGGCGCACGGCAGGGGTGGTGGGGCACGGGGGCGGGATATGTGGGGGGCTGGGCAGGGGGGTTGACTGCCCAGTCTCTGACCTCCTGCTCCCCCCAGGGCGTGGTTCCTTACCTCGGCACCTTCCTGCGAGACCTGGTGATGCTGGACACAGCCATGAAGGATGAGCTGGAGGTGAGACCAGGGGGTGGGGGGTGATCCAGGACCCAGTTAGGGTTGAGGGCCAGGCTTGGGGGGAGGGGCTGGGGGGCCAGGCATGAGGAGGGTTGGGGACAGCCAGGGAGTGGGGCTGTGGAGGCCAGGCAAGGAGGCAGTGGGGAGCTGGGGGGGGTAATGGGGAGCGATGGGGGCCAGGCAGCGAGGGACAGGGGAGCAGTGAGGAGCTGGGTGGGTGATGGGGGGCCAGGCAGCGGGGGGCAGGGCAGCGATGGGGGGGCCAGGAATGTGGGGGGGTCGGTTGCGGGACTCATGGCACCTCTCATTTCTCTGGCAGAACGGATACATCAACTTCGAGAAGAGGCGCAAGGTACCAGGCTGTGCCGGGGCTGCTGGGCTCCCTCCGCGTCTGGCTTGGGGCTCCCCTCTGTTGCTCTCTGCCCCCCCCGGTACAGCTCCCCCTCTCACTGTCTGCCCCCCCGGTACAGGTCCCCCAGGCTCTCTAAGCTTCCCCCCCCCCCGTACAGCCCCCTGTGCTCTCTGCTTGGTCCCCCCTGTCCTCCCCCCGCTGGTTACAGGCCCTGGGACCCCCCTTCCACCTCACAGTATAGTCCCCCACGCTCTCTGTGCTGCCCCCGGTATAGCACACACCCCCGCTCTGTCCCTGCTGTCCTGTCATAGCCCTGCAGACGGCAGTGCCCCCATGTAACTGCCCCCCTCTCTGCCCCCAGGAGTTTGAGGTTCTGGCCCAGCTGCGTCTCCTGCAGTCCGTGTGCCGCAACTACAGTGTCCAGCCCAGCCCCCCCTTCCAGCGTTGGCTGCGGGCGCTGCCCCCCCTCTCTGAGGCACAGAGGTAGCGAGGGGGGGAGGAGCGCCCCTGTGGATGGGTGCGGGGGGGAGATGGTGCTTGTAGGAGCTGCGTGAAGTGGGATGCTGCATGTAGGGGATTGTGTTTGCATGTAGGGTTGTGTAGAGTGTGGTATGGGGGGGTTTGGGGGAGGCATTGTGTGTGTTGCATGGGGGAATGTTTGGGGGGTTGTGTGTGGCGTGTGGGTGTGTGTAGAGAAGTTTGGGGGGAGTTGTGTAGGGAGTGTTGCATGTAGGAGGGGGGTGTGTGTAGAGGAGTTTGGGGGCGTTGTGTGTATTGTGCAATTCTAATCCCCCTCTCCCCACAGTCACAGTCTCTCCTGTGAGATCGAACCCCCTGGGGAGGCCCCAACCCCCCAGCGGCCCCTGAAGCCCACCCTGGTCATCACCCACTGCACAGAGTGAGCATGGGGGGGCGGGAGCAGGGCTGAGTGGTGATTGAGGGAGGGGGGCTCTGGCGCGTTGGGGGGCTGGAGGGATGGGGAGGGGGCTCGAGGGGCGGAGGCTGGTGGGGCTGAAGGTAGCAGCCCCCCCTCGCTCCATCTGTTACCTCCCCTGCCTCCCAGGCTGCTGAGCTCCGTGGGGAACCCCCTGGTCTCCTGGGAGGGGCCCCCCGGCTGCAGCCCCGACCTGCTGCCGCCCCCCCGTGGCCCCACACAGCTGCTGTCTCGCCTGGCACAGGTGAGACACCCCCCTTACCGCTTCCTCCCCCTGCCCCCATCCCCCCGCCTGATCTCCCCCCCCCCAAGTCCTGCTCCCCCATCCCATCCCTCCCCCACCCCATCCCCCTTTCCCCCTCAGTCCCCTGCCCCTTGTCCCATTCCTTCCCCTCCCTCAATCCCAGCACCTTGCCCCACCCCCAGTCACCCCCTCTGCATACCGACAGCACATGAAGTGGCCGTCAGTCTCCGCGCTGGACACAGCTCCTGAGGACGTGGCTTCCTTGGCCGGGGGCCTCTCGCCCCCCACCCCCACCGGGGGGGGCTTTCCCCGGGGGCACCGGCGCTCGGCTTCATGCGGCTCGGCCTTCCCTGCCCCTCCCACCCTGGAGCCCGGGGCCCCCCCCTCCGACTGCTGCATCATCCGCGCCCGCATGGCCCTGCACAACGGCAGCCTCTACAAGAGCATCCTGGTGAGCACCCGGACGCCTGGGTCCCGTCTCCAGGGTGGGGACTGGGAGCCAGGACTCCTGGGTTCTATCCCAGCTGGGGGGCGGGAATAGGGGTTAGAGTGGCAGCTGGGAGTCGGGACACCTGGGTTCTCAAGCCTGCCCTGTCTGTCTTGCTGTGACACTTTCCTGCTGCAGTCTGAGTGTTGTGGGGGTGGGCCAGGCTATTAGTTTAGCCTGGGAACCCCCCTTTTCCCCAGCGTGACACCAATCCCACAGCTGCTATGGGGAGGAGGCAGCTGGTCCCCTGACTCACAATGGGGCAGCCCCTTCCCACAGGGAGAGACAGTGTGTGTGTCTGGTATGAGTGGGCTGGACCTACACGTACGTGTGTGTGTATTGTCGGGGGGGGGGTGATTGGGTGGGTGCTGGGCGTGGGGCTTTCTGGGAGGTCTGTCCGAATTTGCTGCGTTCTCCCAGCTTTGCATGTTGTGTGTGTGGGGTGTGTCTTTGTGGCTGTGCTTGTGTTATCTCTGTGGGGTGATCACTTCCCTGTATGTGGTGGAGCTCTCTGGGCGCCTCGCCTGGCTCTGGCGTGCATGGTGGGAGTTGTGTGTTGTGTTGCTGTAGGTGACCAGCCAGGACAAGACCCCGTCTGTCATCGCCAAGGTGCTGGAGAAGCACGGACAGGAGCGGGGGGCTGCCCCCCAATTCCAGCTGGTCCAGCTGCTGCCTGATAGGAAAGGTGAGGGGGGCAGGGGGGAATTGGTGTCCCTGGGGTAGGGATTGGGGGGTTGGGGAGCACCCACAGTGGTGAGGGGTCCCATGAGTGGGTGGGGGGGGACCCTATTCCCTAACCCCCCTCACACCCTCTCTCTCTTCCTCCGCAGAGCTGACCTTCCCGCCTACAGCCAACGTCTTCTACGCCATGAATGGCTCCAGCTTGGACTTTGTGCTGCGGCCCAAGGGCCCCGGGGAGCCTCCCCTGCCCCCCAGCACCGCCCCCCGCAGGGCTGAGCTCAGCGCCACCTTCCCCAAAATCAAGGCCACTGGCCGCAAGCTCGCCAGGGCCCTCTTCTGAGGGCGAACCCCAAAACCGCCCTGGGGCTTCCTGGGCCTGGAGGAAAGGCAGTGACCTGCGCCTAGGCTATGGGGAAGGGAATTGGAGCCACACCGTGCCTAGGGCTGTCTGCTTGGCCTGCCCCCATCTCTCCTGGCATCAGGGTCTGGTCTGCCCCAGCACTGTCCAGGGGGCAGCCTGCCCAGCCAGCAGCCTCAGGGCCATGACCTAAGTGCCTTGAAAGGGTGATGTCCTGGCTTCGGGGGGAGGGGCTGTCAGGACCTACTTCCTGTCCACCCAGGAGCTACAGCTGGGGGTAGGCTGCCCCCATGGGGGGCAGGGCAGTGACCCCCACTCTCCTACAGCATGGTCTCACCCCTGCCAGAAGGACTCTAGGGAAGGCCAGGGGGGTAACTCCCCACTAGACACGGGTGGGACGTGGGGTGCCCCCACTGGTGCTGAGACGGCAGCTTCTCAGGGATTTGTCCCACCTGGAGGTGGGGGGAAGCACTGTGTGATCCAAGCCCTGGAGGGGCAGCTGATCCCACCCCCAATCACTGTATTGGGGCTTGTGGCCCCAGCCCTCGTTGCTGTAACACTAACGCAATAAAGACACTAGAAGCAGCTGGCAGAGAGCTGTGTTGGGAGGGAGCGAGCCGTGCAGGGCACAGCCAGAGAAAGCAGAGGGGGCAAAGCACATCATGCTCTGCTCTGCCAGCAGGCAGCCAGGGGCACAGAGACAAGCCCAGCTGGTGAACAGCAGGGGCCCAGGGCCGGTGAGTGGGTACCAAGGGGAGGGGGGCACAGAGGGCCAGGTGCCAGCAGTTTGTGCATCACCTCTTTATTTCAAACAGTGAAAAACTTAAATACAGCCCCTCCCCCCCAAGCACCAGCTCATGCCTTGGCACCCCCCTTGCCCTGGGCTCGCTGATACTCCTGCTGCAGCCGGGCCAGCACCTCCCGCTGCTGCTCTGCCTTCTTCTCCGACTCCTGCATCTGCAGCTCGTAGCGCTTGCTGTGGGGGGAAAGGGGAGAGTGAGCCGGGCCTAGAACCCTCCCCCCAGCCCCGAAAACAAGAGGCCCCAGAGCTCAGGCCCCTGCCCACCATGGGGCTGGATTGGGGAAAAGGCCCCTTTCCCATCCTGTGAGCCAGCCAGGGCCCCTGCCTGGGGGCTGGAGGTGTAGGGAGCCAGACCCCCACACAGGAAACCACCCCCTTCCCCCCCACACACACGTACATCTCCCCAGCAATGTAGTCCAGCCGCTTGCTGACGGTGGCTTTAGCCTCATCCATGTCCTGTTTCACCAGCACCGGGCCAATCAACTTGTAGACGGTGTTGGTCACATCCAGCAGCCCCAGCTCCTGTGGGGGGAGCAGAACAAGGTGAGGTGAGGAGCAGCCGAGGGGGGGTACAGAATTAGGGGGGCTGGTGAACTCACCTCCTTGACAATGTTGTTCTCAGTCAACTGTGCCTCCAGTTTCTGCCGCGCCGCCATGGACTTGGTGAGATCTGAGGGGCACACACAGAGGAACCCCATGAGCTGCAGGGCTGCAGCCCCATAGGGGGCACCAGAGACCCCTGCCCCCTTCACAGCCCCCCAGAAATCAACCTGTCATCTCATAGTACAGCACAGGTGAATAACCCCTGGGTCTGCAGGAGACCAGGGGTAAGGGGGGGGGGGGGAAGGACATGGAGAGCCAGCTTCACTCTGCCCGCAATGGGGCTCTGCAGGCCAGGGGCTGGGGGGGGGGGGGGGGGGGTCTCTGTGCCAGTGCTCAGGGTACAGGAAGAGGGTCAGGCGGCAGGGAGGCCCCAGGGCAGGGAAGTTCTCCCCACTGGGATCAGAGCCCTCAGCCTGCCAAGCCAGCCCGTGTATTCGCCTTAGGAGTAACTGGGTGAAGAGGGCAGAAGTGGGGTTCAGGGATGTGGGGGAGGGAACGTGGAGGGTGCAATGAAGGTGGGGAGGGAATCTGAGGAACTTGGGGCAGTTTGTTTGTCAGGGTGGGGTGGGGCAGCAGGGACCTTGGAAGCTCAATGGGATGCAGGGACCCCAGAGGGTGGGAAAGGGGGGGATGGACTGTGGAGGCCCACAGTGAAGGGGGGCAGGGCCCTGGGGAAGAGGAGATGCAGCAGATGAAGGGGGTTGGCAGAAGGATTATGGGGTTAGGCAGGTTATGAGGCAGGGTGCCGGGTTGCAGGGAGGTTGGGCTATGAAGGAGGGTTATGGGGAGGAGGTACAGGGATGGATTATAGGGTGCAGTAGGCTATAGGGTACAAGCAAGTTATTGGGGGTGGGATGGGGGACTATCAGGCACAGGTGGGTTAGGGGCAGGCACTGGGGGCAGGGCCCAAGGTGGCAGTGGGTTATGGGCAGGAATTAGTGGGGAGGTGATGGGGAAAAGGGAGACCTGGGTTTATGGCATGGACACGGGTTATGGGGCAATGGGGAGAGGGGAAGCACAGGGGTTATGTGGCGGGGGCGAGTTATGGGGCGATGAGGGGTGGCGGAAGGAGGATGATAGGGCAGAGACGCGTAGTGGGGAAGGGGTCAGAGACGGGTTATGAGGCGATGCGGGGAGAGGGCTGATGGAGGGACGGGGGCCCAGGGGTTGGTGGGGGCAGGGAGGTGATGAGGGGAGAGGAAGGGGGTCGAGGAGGGTTATGGGGCGGTGGGAGGGGGTGATGGGGGACAGGGGTCCCGGGGTTATGGGGCAGGAGGGGAGGCCTTGGGGGATAGTGGGGGCAGGGAGGTGATGGGGGCGGCGGGAGGGCGCCGAGGCGGGTTATGGGGCCGAGGTGGGTTGGGGACGATGGGGGGGAGAGGAAGGGGGCCGAGGCGGGTTATGGGGCCGGGGCGGGTTGGGGGCGATGGGGGGAGAGGAAGGGGGCCGAGGCGGGTTATGGGGCCGGGGCGGGGGTTATGGGGCCGAGGCGGGTTATGGGGCCGAGGCGGGTTATGGGGCCGGGGCGGGTTATGGGGCCGGGGCGGGTTGGGGGCGATGGGGGGAGGGGGTTATGGGGCCGAGGCGGGTTATGGGGCAGGGGAGGGGGTTATGGGGCCGGGGCGGGTTATGGGGCCGAGGCGGGATGGGGGGAGAGGAAGGGGGCCGAGGCGGGTTATGGGGCAGGGGAGGGGGGAGGGGGTTATGGGGCCGAGGGGGGAGGGGGTTATGGGGAGGGGCCGGCACCTTTCTGCAGCTGCTGGTATTTCTCCAGCTCGCCCTGCAGCGTCTTCTGGATCAGGTCCGCCATGAGGGTCCGGTCAGGTCCGGTCCGCCTGCGGGGGGAGGGGGGTTAGAGCGGGGGGACCCCACATGGCCCCTCCCCTCCCGAGCGCCCCCCGCCCCCACCGGTACTTACCGCTCCGCGCTGCTCCGGCGCTGAGCCCCGCCCTACTCCGTGCATGCGACCTCTCCACCCGGCTTCCGGTACAGTCCACTTCCGCCGGGCGCCGCAGTGCACCATGGGATTTGTAGTCCGGCCTCTGAGTCCGTCCCCTTCCTCCCGCCGCGGGATCAGGACCAATTCCGCCCTCCTGGGTTGGGGGAAAAGGAAGACGGGTCAGAGAGAAATAGCCTTCCACTTCCGCCCGCTTCCAATATGGCCGCTGGCTGGGGGGCCCTGAAAGGCAGCTCACTTCCGCCTCTTTCCAAGATGGCCGCGGGATCATGCGAGAAGCAGATTAAGCCACTTCCGCCTTTTTCCAATATGGCGGCATCGCTAGCCGGGGAAGGGGGAATGCGCCTACTTCCGCCCTGTTCCAAGATGGCGGCCACCCGTGTCTGAAATGGGAAGGAAGCTACTTCCGCTCCGTTCAAAGATGGCGGAGCCTGGGTCAGGGCGGGAAGTTAGTTACCTGCCTGGGCCCATGTAATTAAATCCCGGAGACCCCCCCCCCCGGGTCCACAGCAGGAGCACGGGAGCCATGAGATTCACATGTTACTCACACAGCGTTAATGACATCACACCCAGCATCACAGCGCGTCACCGACACACAATTAATGACATCACACCCAGAGTCACAGCGCGTCACCGACACACAATTAATGACATCATACCCAGCGTCACAGCACATCGCCGCCACACAATTAATGACATCACACCCAGAGTCACAGCGCGTCACCGACACACAATTAATGACATCACACCCAGAGTCACAGCGCGTCACTGACACACAATGACATCACACCCAGAGTCACAGCGCGTCACCGACACACAATTAATGACATCATACCCAGCATCACAGCACATTGCCGCCACACAATTAATGACATCACACCCAGAGTCACAGCGCGTCACCGACACACAATTAATGACATCACACCCAGCATCACAGCGCGTCGCCGCCACACAATTAATGACATCACACCCAGAGTCATAGCACGTTGCCGACACGGCATTAATGACATCATCATACCTGGCATCATAAGTCATCACCGACACAGCATTAATGATGTCATATCTTGTGCAGTACCGTGGGGTTAATTAATATTATCCGAGCTACGTCCTAGCCCTCCTGCTAGCACGTCATTATACGGTCATTATATGGTATCCCGTGCAATGCTCCCATGTTGACAAGACGAGACCCGCTCATGCAAATCTGTACCAGCTTCAAAATCTGTGTCTGTGTCCATTGGTCATCTGTGGCGCTTCCTTCTGGGTGTTGTCTTAATGCTGCCACGTTTATTTTCAAAGAGGGTGTTTTCAAAAGAAAGTGCTCATGTCTAACCCCCGAGGCCGTCAATATGTCTGATCTTCTTTAGTGAGCCCACTTGACAAGTTTTATTGGTCTTGGGTCTGGCTTCTACTCCGAGCAAAAAGACAGTTTCCTTCTACCTTAACTCTCCTTAGGGGCAATAACATTACCCCCAGGCTCAATACAAAGTTTCTATCTAAGGATTTGATACAAAGTTGTATGAAAATAGAGGTTATAGATGGAAAGACTTAATACAAGGTTCTATGAAGAGGCACAATACAAAGTCATGTGAAAATGATACACAGTTATGCGCAAATGCTTAATCCACAGATTTATCTACACCTGGGGCATCTGGGCCCAGTGCAGCTGGCTCTGGTTTGGGCAGAGGGTCTGTCAGTGGGGTGGGGGTGGGGGGCCAGATGTGTTCATGGCCAACGTGGGGCCCAGAGATGTTCAGTGTCACAAAGGCTGCCTGCCCCTAAGGGGATCCGAGGGAGGGGGCAACAGCCACCAGCCCCCTTGGAGCTGCCCTGGGAGGAAGGGAGCAGGGTGGGGAGAGAGGCTCCCTTCTTCTCTGGGCTTGGGGGGGGCCTATCCCAGAGCCCACGGCCCCCTGGAGAGAATCCCCACACGCTATGGGGTGGCCTCAATATGACTGCAGCTCAGAGCCCCCCTGGCCTGGACAGGAGCTGGATGGGTGGAACAGGAGCCGTAGCTCTGTTCTGGGGTTCGGGCAGGCATCTGCGCCTCGCAGCCCCCTCCCTGGCTGGGAGCCGATGGGGTTCTTGTCCGACTGTGACTGCTGTGGGGTGGGGGGGCTGGGAGCCAGGACTCCTGGGTTCTCTCCCCGGCTCTGGAAAGGGCAGGCTGGGGCAGGGAGCCAGGACTCCTGGGTTCTCTCCCTGGCTCTAGGAAGGGCAGGCTGGGGCAGGGAGCTAGGACTCCTGGGTTCTCTCCCCGGCTCTGGAAAGGGCAGGCTGGGGCAGGGAGCCAGGACGCCTGGGTTCTCTCTCCGGCTCTGGGAAGGGCAGGCTGGGGCTGGGAGCCAGGACTCCTGGGTTCTGTCCTTCCCATTCACCCCAGCCCCAGAGCTCCATGCTCAGTGCAGGGATGGGATAGAGATGGCTCTACCCTGCTGGCAGTGCCCCTGGTACCTCCACAGGCAAGGGGCCGGGGCCACGGCTGGTTTGAACGCACCATCTCTGAGCCCCATCTCCTGCTCCGCCTGGGCCAGCCCCTGGTCCGGCTAACCCCGTGGGCAGTGCCGCTAGCAACACGCCGACGCTCAGCACAGTGGTGGGGCAGCGTGATGCAATGAGATGCCCGTGCCCTGGCCCTGCCGATCCAGCCCCTCTCGCCGATGTTGCTCAGCCCAGCTCAGGGACCAGCTGGGGGGAGGGCTGGGGGTGAGCATAGCCTGAGGGGTCAGGGTGGCGTACTGGAGTTGCCCCATAGCACCGTACACCGTGGGGTTCCCCGGCTTGGGGGTGGGGAGAGCAGGAGGGAGTAACCTGTCCCTGAGAGCTCCCAGGCCATGGGGTGGGGGCTCAGTTCATGGTGTATGGATGGGAAAGAGGCGGTGCTGCGTGGAGCGCTGCTGGGGGCTGCAGGCCCATGGTCCCACTCCAGGTGGGGGCTAGTGGCACCCCATTGGTCCAGAGCGCTTTGTCCCCCATTGCCACAGATTGGTATTCCCTTCCCCACTGCCTTAGAGCAGCCCTGGGTCTCAGCCTACAGGTCCCAGCCGTTCCTGCGGGGGCCGATGGACCCCCAAGTGGGGCTTGCTCCTGGGGGCCCTGGCCGGTGAGCCGGTCCTGCAGTGTGCTGGACAGCCCCAGGCACTGCCCCTCCTGACATGGCTGGGCCGGGCTCTAGCAGCCCCCTGTGTGCTGGGGGGGGGGCGGCTTCGGAACCCCCGGGGCCCCCCCAGCTACACCCCAGCGGGCGGGAGGGCAGAGCTGGGGAGAAGAGGGTTGAAGGTGACTGGGGGGCCTGGTGGATGGTCTGTGCACACAGCCACCATATCCCCCGCAGGGCTTGTATTTTCCTGAGTGCCGCTTCCCTAGTGAAATCCGCTCCGCGAGGCAGGGCAGCTCGCGTGACAGGGGATCTGGGTGTGCCCCCGGCACACGCACGGTCCTTACACAGATCTGTGCACACGGCTCACGAGCTTCCGCCGGGGGGTCCGGGGGCACTGACGCAGCGCGGAGCGGAGCGGGGCGGGGCCGGGAGGTGAGCGCGGCTCCTCGGGCCCCCCCTTCGCCCCCTGCCCCCCTCCCCTGCCACGTACTCGCCCCGGCTCCTGCCCCGCGTCCCCCCGGCTCCTGCTCCCTTCCTCCCCTCCGCCGCAGCCCCCCCCCCCGGCTCCTGCCCTCCTCGCCCCTCCCCCGCCACGACCCCCTGGGGCCCTGCCCCCCTTCCCCTCCACGGCCCCCCCGGTTCTTGGCCCCCTCCCCATCCGCCTCCGGCCCCTGCCCCCTCTTCCGCTGCTTACCCCACCCATCCCCCCAAATTTCCATCCCCCCATCCACTGTGCTCCCAGTCCCCCCTCCCCACGATGTGCCTCTGTCTTGCCTTCTCCCTCCATCCACTGCCTCCAAGCGGGTAACTGTGGGCCGGGGTAGTGGGGGGCTCCTACTGGGGGGCTGTTCTGTGCGTGATCCCCCATCTCTCTCTCTCTCTTAGGCAACCTCCACCACCTGCTGACTCCCCCTCACCCCATATGGCCCCCCGGCTCTGCCCCGCCCGGCGCCCCTCTGCCTGGCTGCTGCGGGGGCTGCTGGCAGGGCTGGGGGGGCTGGCGCTTGTGAGCCTCCTGGTTGGGGGCACAGGGGAGGAGCTGCTATCATGGTCACTGGCCCCCTTCCTGGGAGGCGGGGGAGGTTTCCTGCACGCAGACCCCCCCTTGCCTGGCCCCGACTCCTTCCTGCTGCCCAACGTGGACGGCTGCAGGCCCCGGGCCCCCTTCCTGCTGGTGCTGGTGGCCAGCGCGCCGGGGCACACGGCCCAGCGCCAGGCGGTGCGTGCCAGCTGGGGGGGCGCCCACAGGGCCGGGGGGTACCCGGTGCGGACGCTCTTCGCCCTGGGGGCACCGGGCTCGGGCGAGGAGCAGGCCCGGCTGGAGGAAGAGTCCCAGCGGCACGGGGACCTGGTCCAGGGCCGCTTCGCCGACACCTACGCCAACCTGACCCTCAAGACCATGATGCTGCTGGGCTGGGCGGCCGCCCACTGCCCTGGCGCCGCCTTTGTGGTGAAAGTCGACGACGACGTCTTCCTCAACCTGCCCGCCCTGGCCCGCCACCTGGGGGCGCTGCCCAGCCCTCACCGGCTCTACCTGGGCCGGGTCCACTGGCGGGTGCAGCCCAACCGCGACCCCGGCAACCGGCACCACGTCCCGGTCTCCGCCTACCCGGCTGGGGCCTTCCCCCCCTACTGCAGCGGCACGGCCTACGTGCTGTCCGGCGACGCTGCCCTGGGGGTGCTGGGGGCTGCCCCCCACGTGCCTCCCGTGCCCCTGGAGGATGTCTACGTGGGGCTGTGCGCTCGCTGGGCTGGCTTGGCCCCCACCCACACGGCCCGCATGGCTGGATCCACCCACTACCCCATGGACCCCTGCTGCTACGGGGAGGTGCTGTACAGCGTGCACCAGGTGGGCCCTCAATCAATGGCGGCAGCCTGGGCTATGGTGGGGGGAGAAGGGGGAGCCTGTACCCCACTGCATAGGGGGCTGGGGGTGCTGAGGTGCAAGGTGCTAGCCCTGCTGGAGGGTCTGTGAGGGGCAGGGGGGCCTGGGAGCCAGGACTCCTGGGTTCTCTCCCCGGCTCTGGGAGGGGAGGGGGGGCTGGGAGCCAGGACTCCTGGGTTCTCTCCCCGGCTCTGGGAGGGGAGTGGGGGCTGGTGGGTTAGAGCAGGGGGGCTGGGAGCCAGGACTCCTGGGTTCTATCCTCAGCTCTGGGAGGGGAGGGGGGGCTGGGAGCCAGGACTCCTGGGTTCTCTCCCCGGCTCTGGGAGGGGAGTGGGGGCTGGTAGGTTAGAGCAGGGGGGCTGGGAGCCAGGATTCCTGGGTTCTATCCTCAGCTCTGGGAGGGGAGTGGGGTCTAGTGCAGTGATTCTCAATGGGGGGCACATGTGCTGTTGGGGTACACCAAGGTCTTCCAGGGGGTGCATTGTCGCATCTAGAGATTTGCCTAATTTTACAACAGGCTACACAAAAGGTATTAGCCAAGTCAGTACAAACTAAAATTTCATACAGACAATGACGTCTTCATACTGCACTATGTACTATACACTGAAATGCAAGTGCAATGTTTATATGCCAATCAATGTATGTTATGATTGTATGGTGAAAAGGAGAAAGTAGCGATTTGTCAGTAATCGTGGCTGTGACACTTTTGTATGTTGATGTCTGAGTTAGTAAGCAAGTCTATTTTAAGTTAAGTGAAACTTGAAGGTACGCAAGACAAATCAGACCCCTGAAAGGGGTACAGTCGTCTGGAAAGGTTGAGAGCCACGGGCCTAGTGGGGGTGGGGTGGGAGCCAGGACTCCTGGGTTCTAACCCCAGCTGTTAGTGCGATGCTGGTCAATGGCGGCCCGTGGGCCAAATGTGACCCGCCAGCTCACCTTAAAAAAATGTTTGTAACTAAATTCATGAGCAGTGATGTGCGGCCTCTGGCTTCCTTAGTAAGTAATGAACTGGAGCTTAGGTTCTCCAATAGCATCGGCTACGACTGAGTTGGGACGCCGCCTGTTTTATCATTGGTGATGTAAATGGAGCCGGAAACAAATGCGAGGGGGGGAGTAAACATCACAAAGTCGCCAGCGAAAACCAAGCATTTAACCCAAGCTGCACAGCGGATTTTCTCTTTATTATGCCACTTCATTTAAAGGCAAAGCCTTTGTGTTTCCTCTGCCAAACCACTGGATCTGTCTGTAAGGTTGCCACTGGGAGGTGCCACTTTGACTCAAAGCACAGTCACTTCCACACGGCCTGGCCTCCTAGTGGTGCTGCAAAATGTGACAACATTAAAAATCGGAAGTCTTCGTGTCACACTTGAAATGTTCTCACGCGATCAGCAACTGTACAGGGGAAAGCGACGGCTGCCTCTCATTGGAGAATGTGGGCACGAGCTAAAAGGAAAAGGCCTTTCCTGGTTGCCAAGCTTGTGAAGGAGCGCACATTGCTGGAGGAGCTCATTGATGGAGATAAAAACAAAGCTGACATTGTGACTTGTGTGACACAGGTTCCCCTGTCTGATTCCATGGCAGTGCGAAGAGTGGCTGATATTTGTAATTTACGTGGATTGTCTGTCAGCACTACTTTCCGATTTAAAAATGCCAAAAACATGGCTCCTGTGGTGGACAAATCAAGTAATTTAAGTGACGCCCTCCAGCCAGTGCTGTTTGTTAGATTTTATGATGGTGAAATTTTCAAGGTAGAATTTTTATGCTTAATACCATTAGAAACCTACCCCACAGGAAGGAGCATTTTTGGAAAGGTAAAATTTTTTTTGAAAAAAAAAAAGGGTTTAGGTCTGCAGAAAGTAAACTTGCTTGTTACAGACGGAGGTCCCTCTATGAAAGGGAAAGAGATGGCTGTGCTTCACATGTGGCAGTGACACACCCTTAATTAAATACACTTCACTGCATCATTCACCAGACTGGCCTGTGCATAAGTTCTCTGGAGACTTGAAAAAAACAATGGGTATTGTGATGAGATTAATGAAGTACGTATGCTGGCAAACGGGACATCATCCCTGCCCATCCGCTCAACTTCTAGCTTGCAACATTGTCTTTATAAAACTGTTTTACAAGACATTTCAGCCGAATTCAGTGACCTGTTGCAGCATGACTTTCGCTGGTTAAGTAGTGGGATGCATGATACAGGTGTTGTGCGCTTCAAAAAGAAATAATAGAATTCCTTTCAAACCACAAGACCAACGAGGTTGCAAGTTCCTGGAATTTATGAATGATGTCACAAGTGGCTTTTCTGTGCGCTATTACTGGTCACTTGAATTCCTTCAGCTTGCAGCTCCATGGTCGTGCAAGCAGTGTCAGGGATCTGTCTGAAAAACTGTGTGCCTGTCAGAGGAATCTTGAAATCTTTCAGGCAGACTTAACAGGAAAGATGTTGCACTTTACCACATTGCATGTTGTTGCTACAGATGAAACCTCAATGAAAACGCTGCATGAATTCCTAAACAATCTGATCAACATTATTAAAATGGGATTTGAGAATTTTAAAATTCCCAAGGATTTGATTTTATTTGTTGTCTCTGCCGATGGACCTCACCCTTCTGAAGCAAAGATCACTCTTGAGTCTATCAATGAAGGGGCCTTTCTATTAGAAATTGTAAGGCTCCAGAGCTCAGATGTCTTGAAGGCAAAAGCCAGAGAAGCGGGATGTTGCGAGTTCTGGACTCAGTCCGCTGACCAGTTTCAGAATAGCCAGCATCTGGCTTTTAACCGTGTTCGGACCAATGTACCTCTGCGAAGCTGGGTTTTCTGCCATGAACATTATAAAAAACCCAATCACCTGAAGGACGAGCATCTTCATGCATGCATGGGCCTTGGCCTGACCGCCTACAACCCACTCGTCACGCTTGTCCCTGTCACCTCTCCCACTAGCGAGTGCCACAAAGACGGGTAATAATGTTGCGTTATAAACTGTGTTTGAAGATAGAATTACTAATACTTACCGTGCACTCAGGGGCTGTATTTATTGGTAGCTGAAGTGTTTTTTGTCAGACGTGCCAATGGGCTGCTTTGTGTCATAACATTCTCAAAGAGTGGGTAGCTCTCACTGAATATCACTGGGCTAGTGTATTAGAGTTTGGGGGGGTGGGAGGGGGAGAACCAGGACTCCTGGGTTGTGCCCTGGCTCTATGTGAGACACCTGGGGCAAGTCACCAAAGCACTTTGTGCCTCAGTTTCCCATTTGTTAAATGAGACTCTTGCTCTTGTCTAGTAAACTGTGAGTGTGTTGGGACAGTGAGTGTCAGTGTGTGTCTGTGCAGGACTCAGCCAAACCGGGGCCCTGATCTCGGTCAGGGTCTGGGCAGTGCCCGGCCCAATGGTGAGGGGAGGGGGGGCTTGCTCTCACTCATGGGCCTTGCCACGCACAACGAGGGTTGTCATAAACCTACAGATAAGGGCAGCTGTACTGAATCGCTTTACTGGTAAGGGGTTAAGAAGCTCAAATAACCTGGTTGGCACCTGACCAGAAGAACTAATAAGGAAAGCAGATACTTTCAAATCTGGGGGAGGGGGGAGGTTTTGTTTGTGCGCTCTTCTTTTGTTCCAATGGAAAGAGAAGCCAGGCAGGGACAACATCTCCTGAAAATATACCTGGCATAATCCATCTAAGAATTACAGAAATTGTAAGTAATAGCAAGGAAATGTGTTAGATTATCTTTTGTTTTGGCTTGTGAATTTTCCTTGTGCTAAGAGGTAGTTTTATTCCTGTTTTTGTAACTGTGAAGCTGAGTCCCGAGGGGGAATGCTCTGGGTTTTAAATCTTTTTATCACCCTGTAAAGTTACCTTCCATCCTGATTTTTGCAGGTGTGATGCTTTTACTTTTTTGTTTATAATAAAGTTCTTAAGAACCTGATTGATGTTAGTGTCCTCAAGATAGAAGGTTTGGTCTGTGCTCACATTGCAAAACAATTAGTTGGTATGTTAGTCTCAAGCCTCCCCAGGAAAGGGGGTGAAGGGGCTTGGGGGGATATTTTGGGGGGATAGGGATTACAAGGGACCCTTTCCTGAATTTTTGTCTAAATCACTTGGTGGTGGCAGCAATACTGTCCAAGGACAAGGAAAGGAATTTGTGCCTGGGGGAAATTTTTAACCTAAGGTGGTAGAAATAAGCTTAGGGGGTCTTTCATGGGGGTCCCCACGTCTGTACCCCAGAGTTCAGAGTGGGGAGGGAACCCTGACAAGGGCCCTGTGCTGCACCCAGCTCTGGAGAGGTGCCGGGCCATAGACTGAATGGGATGGGGTGTGGTGGTGAGCACAGACTCTGTAATTAGCAGGGATGGGACAGGAGCCCCCCCTTTCCCTCAAGGAGCTGGTACCTGCCCCCTGGGTCCCTGGCAGTGGGTGGGGATGGCAGGCTTGGCGAGCCCTGCCCGATGTCAGTACTAACAGATCTAACGTTGGCCAGGCCTCAGAGCCAGAGAACCATCCGAGCCCTTTGGGACCCATGCTCAGTTCACAGGCTCAGCACCAGCTCGCAGGTGAATGTGCCCCAAGCCACTCAGTGCCGAGGGGCAGGGGTCACCGCCCGCTTCTGCCGGGCCGTGCCGGGCACTGGGCCAGGGACGTATAGCTACCAGGTGAGGCGTTATGTGACGACGCTGACCCTGGGGGTCAGGGATTCATCGCCAGCCAAGGGGAACCCGGGCTTCCCGGCAGCCGGGGGGGAGCCCCACACAGCGGGCGAGGTCTAAGTCCTTAGCGTACACGCAATGTGCCTCAGCAGGCCCATGACCAGACTTATCATTGAACTCGGGCTGGTGGCTGGATCACTAGCTTCCCTGGGGCGGGCACCACCGTGTGTGTGTGTGTGTGTGTGTGAGAGAGAGAGAACTGATGCACGGCCCCGGGGATGTGAGTTTCCCCTGTGTGGTGCATGGTTAACGGGGGGGGGGGGGGGGGTTGTTAAGTGTGGGCTGCTGGAGGCAGGAAAGAACCTTCTGGACTGGGATCAAAGAGGAGTTAGAGGGCTCTGGACGGATCCAGATCCACCTGGCTGTAACTTTCCATTGTCTGTGTTAACTAAAGACTTGCTACGCTGTGTTACAGACATCTAATAAACCTTCCTGCTTTTACACGGCTGGCTGAGAGTCACCTTAGATCGAGGGAGCTGGAGGTGCAGTGCTCCCTTTGAGGGTGCAAGTCTTCCCCGGGTGTCCAACTCAGGTGGAGTCACTATGGGGCACTCACAGCGGGAAGGAGGGATGCTGAAGGCGCCGAGGGTCAGTCCCAGGAGGTGACGCCGAGGGGCTGACCGCAGCGAGAGTGTGACACCCTAAGGGGGCTGATACACAGAAGGGGTCCCCCAGGACTGTCCCAGAGCCGTGCGAGAGCACCGGGCCTGAGGAGCCGTGTCTCAGCGCACGGCCAGTGACCGTTGAGGGGCATTGCTAGGAGGCAAAGCCGGCAGTTGCCCGACTTGCAGCTAGGAAGCGAACGGGCAGCGCGTCGCCATTCTGAAAGCGAACTCTCAGCCATACTGGGGCCTCCCTGGGTCAGCGCCCTGTCCTTGCTCACCCTGGGATAAACGGCTCCAGCTCCACCTTGCGCCCAGCACGGGGGCTGTGACACAACAGCTGAACAGCAGCCGGTCCTGTGCCCAGCGCCCCTGGGGACTCCACGGGGGGCTGGCAGGGGCTACAGCTCATCCCCAGCAGAGCAGGGACGCTGCGGAGTCATTCGCCTGCCTGGCCGGGGGGGGGGGGGGGGAGGGTGCGGGGAAGCTGGCTTGTAGGTTCCCCCCACGCACAGGCTCCGTTCTACTGCAGAGGCATAAAGCAGACGGGGCTCCCGGGGCTGGGCCTGGGCCCAGGAGTCAGGGCCCAGAGGGAGCATTTGCCCGGAGCCAAGCCCCCTCTGCGGCTGGGGGAGGCTGGTCCAGAACCTCCCGCTGACACCCACAAGCCTTTGAATTTCCAGCCTCCCTTGGCTCTGGGCCTGTTTCTCCCCAGCTGGCTGGGTGCGGGTATCGGCTGGGAGCTCTTCTCCCTCCCCGCTGTACAGAGCTGCCCGAGCCCCCGCCAGCCTGCGCTTGGCTCCCAGCCATGCGCCCCTCTGCCCCCCACCTCGAGTAACCCCCTCCCCCTCTCTGCCCCAAACCAGAGCCAGGCAATGCAAACGACAACTTTAATACAAAAATAGCAGGGTGACAGTGCAGGGTGAGTGGGGGACCCCACCCCGCTCCCACCCCAGAGGGGATGGGTAACGCTCGTGACCCCTTTCGCCCCCATGGGGGGCAATCCCCTCCCCCCAGCCTCCCCAAGGCTATTTCTTGAACCGATCCAGCGCTGACCTCTGAGCCCGGGGTGCCGCCTTCGGTTCTCGCTCCGCCGCCTGCTGCTGCTCCAGGCTCTTCCGGATCTTGGTCTGCGGGGAGGGGGAGCGGGGGTGAGCCAGAGACACCCCAGTAAATGGCCCAATGGGGGGGAGCAGCCCTGGGATCCAACCCCCCCACCCCACCCCCCAATTCACAGTGTAATGGAGCCCTGGGGTATGGGGCAGATGCCCCCGGACGTCACTGGCCCAGTCGGACGGGGGAGTTGTGGGGGGCGGGGCACACGGGAAGTCCCTGTTTGAGACAGGAAGTGGAGAGCTGGCTCTCTGGGGTGGGGAGCAAAGCCTGCTGGGTAAGGGCTGGCCCAAGGGCGGATGGGACGGACAGGTGGACAGTACGGACGGATGTACCCGCTGCTCCTGGTTCGCCACCTTCTTCTTGCGCCGCAGGAGACTCCCAGCTGAGCTGCGTCCCTTCAGCTTCCGGCGCGGCTGGAACGCCGGCTTGGCCTGGGGGTCGAAGCCCTGGGGGTCGGGAAGGAGTGTGAGAGAGAGTCCTCCTGCATCCCACCATGCACCACGGCGCCCCCCCCCCCCTCCCCACGCTCCTGACATGCCACAGCAACCGTGACATGCCTGGTCCCCACTGTCCACCCGCCCCCCACAATGCACCACGGTGCCCCCCCCCCGCTTCCCACAACGCACCACGTTGCCCCCCCCCGCTTCCCACAATGCACCACGGTGCCCCCCCCCCCCCCTCCCCAGTCGCTCACCAGCCGCTCCACTCGCTCCTGGTGCTTCTGCTCCATGGTGATGGCGTCCACCCGGCCCAGCTGCCCCGGGTCCAGCGTGATCAGCTCCGACGGGATCTGCCGGGGGCCAAGCTGTTAGGGGGGCCCGGACCACCCAGGCTCCCCATTCCCATGACACCACCCCTCCTGGCGGTGCCCCACCAGACATCCCAGCTACCCACCCTGGTGTCCCCTCCCCCCAGCATCAGCTCCCTTGGCCCCGGAGCAGTGGCCCCCCACTGAGATCCAGCTGCCCCCCAGCTGGGGCTGCATGGGGGAGGGCAGGGCGGCGGGGGCGGGAGAGGGCTGAGTATTGTGTGCAGGGGTGGGGAGATGACGTTACCTTCTCCAGCAGGGCCTTGACCTCCCACTCCTGCCGTTGCTTCCGGCTCCGGAACGGGTTGTTCTCCAGCGCGTCGAAATTTGCCTGTCCAGCACCTGGGGGGTATGGGAGGAGAGGAGACAACAGGAGGTTAGTGGGGGCAGGGAGCCATCCCCCCTCTGCCATGGACAGACACACAGCCGTGCCAGGCCCCCGCAGGCTGTAGCAGGGGGCACATGACAGGCATGTCAGCTACCGGGCACATGGGGAGTTGTGGGGAGCCATACCTGGCACCAGGAGGCTGGTGACGCTGTGGGGGATTGGGGGGTGGTACTGGGAGGGGCGCTATGGGGGGTCCATACCTGGCACCAGGTGGCTGGTGACACCATGGGGGATTGGGGGGTGGTACTGGGGGGGGCGCTATGGGGGGTCCGTACCTGGCACCAGCAGGCTGGTGAAGCCGCTGCCGTGCCCTACGCCCAGCACGTCCTCGAAGGGGCAGAAGCGCAGGCCGTGGGCCGCCTGGGGCAGGGTGTGCGACAGGTAGGGCTTGTGAGGCGGCTGCACGGGCACGTCCCGGTACACCTGGGGGGAGGGAGCAGACATGGGGGATCAGTGCCTGCAGCAGGGCCTGGCTCACAGGGGGTGTTAAAGCACAGGGCAGTCCGAGCTCCCCCTTGGGTGGTGCTCAGGTTGGGGATGGGGGACAGACGGGGCCCAGGCTCATAAGAACGTCCACACTGGGTCAGAGCAACGGTCCATCTAGCCCAGTATCCTGTCTACCGACAGTGGCCAGTGCCAGGTGCCCCAGAGGGAATGAACAGAACAGGGAATCATCAAGTGATCCAGCCCCTGTCGCTCATTCCCAGCTTCTGGCAAACAGAGGCCAGGGACACCATCCCTGCTCAACCTGGCTAATAGCCCTTGACGGACCTATCCTCCAGGAACTTATCTAGTTCTTTTTTGAACCCTCTTATAGTCTTGGCCTTCACAACATCCTCTGGCAAGGAGTTCCACAGGTTGACTGTACGTTCTGTGAAAAAATACTTAAACCTGCTGCCTATTAATTTCCTTTGGTGATCCCTAGTTCTCTACACCAATCATGATTTTATAGACCTTAATGATATATCCCCTTAGCCATCTCTTTTCCAAGCTGAAAAGTCCCAGTCTTATTAATCTCTCCTCATACGGTAGCCATTGCAAACCCCTAATCATTTTTGTTGCCCTTTTCTGAACCTTTCCCAATTCCAATATATCATTTTTGAGATGGGGTGACCACATCTGTGCACAGTATTCAAGATGTGGGCGTACCATGGATTTTTATAGAGGTAACACAATATTTTCTGTCCTATTATCTATCTCTTTCCTAATGATTTGCAACATTCTGTTCGCTTTTTTGACTGCCGCTGCACATTGAGTGGATGTTTCCAAAGAACTCTCCACAATGACTCCAAGATCTCTTTCTTGAGTGGTAACAGCTAATTCAGACCCCATCATCTTGTATGCATGATTGGAATTATGTTTTCTGACGTGCATTACTTTGCATTTATCAACACTGAATTTCATCTGCCATTTTGTTGCCCAGCCATCCAGTTTTGTAGGACCCCTTTGTAACTCTTCACAGTCTGCTTTGGACTTAACTATCTTGAGTAGTTTTGTATCATCTGCAAATTTTGCCACCTCACCGTTTACCCCTTTTCCCAGATCATTTATGAACATGTTGAATAGGACTGGGCCCAGTGCAGACCCCTGGGGGACACCACTAGTTACCTCTCTCCAAAGCAGTGCCCAGCTTCTTCTTTTTTTCCCCCTTTTTTTTTCGGGGGGGGGGGGGGGAAGGGGGGGAGTGGGAAGTGGGTTTGAGCAATCCCCAGTCTGCGGGGGAAGGATGCAGGGCGGATGGGGCCCTGCTGAGTCCAGTGAGAGCAGGGGGACGTCCCAGAGTATAAGGGTCCCTCCTTTACCTGCACCACGACCCCACAGCTACCCCCAGCTGGCTGAAGGCCCAGTGCCGGTGTGTGCGGGGAGTGGGGGGGTGCGGGTGTGTGCGGGGAGTGGAGGGGTGCGGGTGTGTGCGGGGAGTAGGGGGGTGCGGGTGTGTGCGGGGAGTAGGGGGGTGCGGGTGTGCAGGGGGAGGCGGAATCGTTACCTGCACCACGTCCCCGCAGGCGGCTGCCAGCAGCCCCCGCTGGCTGAAGCTCAGGTGCCCGGCGCCCACGGGCAGCACCAGCGACTGCAGGGGCTGATACGCCCGGAGGTCGTAGACACGCAGCTTCCGGTCCAGCCCCGACGTCGCCATGAACCTGGGGGGAGACAGGGAGAGACCACAGCGTGACCCCCCCGACCCTCCAGTGTCACCCTCCAAGACCCCCCTCCTCTCCCACTCCAGCCCCGACGTCGCCATGTACCTGGGGGGAGACGGGGAGAGACCACAGTGTGACACCCCCACCCCCCACCAGCCCTGACATCACCATGTATCTGGCGGGAGGCGGGGGCAGACCCACACTGACACCCCCCCCAGTGTCACCCCCAAGCCCCACCCATCCCACCCCAGCCCCGACGTCACCATGTACCTGGGGAGAGATGGGGGGAGACCACAGCCTGACCCCCTACATCCTCCTCCTCTCCCATGCCAGCCCCGACATCGCCATGTACCTGAGGGGAGGCGGGGAGAGACCCACAGCGTGACCCCCCCACCCTCCAGTGTCACCCTCCAAGCCTCCCCTCCTCTCCTACCCCAGCCCCGACATCGCTATGTACCTGGGGGGAGGTGGGGAGAGACCCATAGAGTGACCCCCCCTCCATATTCCACCCCTGCCCTGATGACACCATGTAGCTGGGGAAAGTGGGGGGAGACCCCCCCCCAGCTGCCCTCCTTCCCCCACATGCACCCCTGCAGCCCCCTTTCCTTGCTCACCCCTCAGGTCCCCTCCCCACCACAGAAGGGCTGCCCCCCAGTCACTCACGTTCCGGAGCTGTCGACGGCCACGGCCCGGACCCCCCCTTGGTGGCACAACATCCGGACCAGGGGTTCCTTGACGTTGGGGCTCCACAGGGTCACTGTGCCTGGGGCGGGACACAGAGCACGAGGAGTTAATGGTGGGGGGGTCACCCCCCACCAGGCACAAGGGGTTAACGAGGGGTGGAGGGGATGGACAGGGCCAGGTTCACTGCTGGGGGCGGGCGCACGCTAAGGGGGAGTCATAGCACTGGGTCTGACTGACCAGGCCAGGCTACGGGGGGGAGGGGGGGGACGGGATGGGGCCAGGGGTCCCTAGGGCAGAATGGGGCCACGCTGAGCCCAGTGCATGCTGGGAGGTTGATGGAACGTCCCTGTCTGAGCCTGCCGGGGGGGTGGGGGGCTGGGCCCTGCTGGGGGGGTGGAGTGGGGATAACACACTGACACACATAGGGCCTGAGGGCCCCGGGAGAAACGCTCCTAGCAGTGTGGGGCAGGGGATGATGGCGCAGGGGTGGGTCTCACTGCTGCTGTACCCACAGTGGATGATGGCGCTGGCCAGGCTGCGGGTTGGTTATGGGGTACTGGGGCGTCAGGGGATTATGATGGGGCACAGGGAGGTCTCACTGTTGCTTTGCCCTGGTGGACAAGGGCAGTGGCTGGGTGGGTGGTTGGTTATGCAGTACAGGGGGGTAGCAATGGGGTTGGGGGCGGGGTTGGGGGTTAGCGGTGGGGTTGGAGTCGGGACGGGGTTGGGGGAAGAGTTGGGGGTAGCAGTGGGGGTAGCGGTGGGTTTGGGGACGGGGTGGGGTAGCAGTGGGGCTGGGGAGTAGCAATGGGGACAGGGGTATTGGTGGGGTTGGAGTCGGGATGGGGTTGGGAGTAGCGGTGGGGAAGCAGTGGGGCGGGGGAGTAGCAATGGGGCAGGGTTGGGGCAGTCTCACCATTGCTGTGTCCCAGGTGGACGATGGCGTTGGCCGGGTTCTGCCCCATCACGCCCAGGCGCCCCCCCCGGGTGCAGATGGTGGCAACTTCCTTCCCCACCGAGATGTCCAGGTACTGCAGGAACCCCGTCTCGCTCTGCACGGGGTACGAGGGATCAGTGGGGCACCGGCCCCCAAACCCTGGCGCCCAGGCCCACTCCCCGCTTTACCGCATTGGCCAGCAGGAGCCCTGGTGTCCGGGCCCCCCCTCTTTCGCTGTGGTGAGCAGCAGGAACCCCGGCATCTGGACCCCCACACAGTGGGACCCCCCCCATTCACCGTGATGACTAGCAGAACCCCCCTCCCCCCCGCTCACCGCGGTGGCCAGCAGGAGCCCTGGTGTCCGGGCCCCCCCCTCTTTCGCTGTGGTGAGCAGCGGGAACCCCGGCATCTGGACCCCCACACAGTGGGACCCTCCCCATTCACCGTGATGACTAGCAGAACCCCCCTCCCCCCCGCTCACCGCATTGGCCAGCAGGAGCCCTGGTGTCCGGGCCCCCCCTCTTTCGCTGTGGTGAGCAGCAGGAACCCCGGCATCTGGACCCCCACACAGTGGGACCCCCCCCATTCACCATGACGACTAGCAGGACCCCCCCCCCCCCCCGCATTTCACCGCGGTGGGCAGCAGGACCCCCTCCCCCCCCGCTCACCGCGGTGGCCAGCAGGACTCCCCTCCCCCCCGCTCACCGCGGTGGCCAGCAGGAAGTGGTAGGGCAGGAACTCCATGCGCAGGACCCCGTTGAAGCGTTTCAGGCAGTTCAGCTCCACGCCCTGGTTGTCGTAGACGTAGAGCCAGCGCCGCTGGGCCACCGCGAACATGGTCTCGGTGTGCAGCCACCTGGGGACGGGGGGGTGAGATGGGGGAGGGGACGACGTGTCCCATTGCACGGCTCAGCCCGTGTGCAACCTGGCAAACACTGCTTGTGCAACACGCCCCCTCGTGCAACCCAACCAGCCTCCCCAGCCATGGGCGGGCAGGGATGTGCACACTCGCTTTCCCAATGCACACCCACATGTGCAATGGGCACGTCCTGCTGATGCACCGTTACACCTGCAGGGAGCAGTGGATGCAGCCCCCAGCCCTCCCGGACTCCTCCGTGTTGCACACCCCCTGGTCGCCCATCCGCGTTGCCTCCGCCCCCGCCCCCCCCGGCCGCTCATGTGCCCATCTGTGTCGCATGCCCTCAGTCGCACACTCACGTGACGTCAGTGACCGTCTCCATGACGTTGATCTCACATAGCAGTGACTTGGTTTGCCAGTCCAGGGCTGCCACGTGGCCCCGCCGGCCCCCCAGCAGCAGGTGCCTGTGGGGGGAGATGGGAGGGATGAGGGGAGCAGCCGGGGAACCCCCTGGCCATGGACCGGGGAGACTCATCTTCTAACACACACAATCCAGTCTCCGTATGTCTCCTGACCTGCTCCTATGGAATCCTGCTGGGACCCCCAGAGCAGCTCAGGGGAGGCCCGTGGGGTTAGGGGTCCCTGACGCAGACCCTCCCCCACACAGGAGAACCCAGTCGGGCCCTGCCTCTTCAACCGCTCCCCAGAAGACCTGCCACCTAGGTACAGCCAGCCAACCCCCCACTCCTTCCCCACTGATTCCCACCTGCCCCATGGGTCCCCCTCCCTCCTACTCTCCCCCCACATGCTCCTCCCTGCCCATCCCCCCACTCACCGGCCAGGTCGGGTATAATCCATCCGGTAGGGGCCAAACTGGTTCAGCGTCAGCTCAAAGTGCTATGGGGGGTAGAGACCTGGTTAGACACAGCACAGGGACCACCAACCCTGGGTGAACCCCCCAGAGACGCTGCCCCGGGATCCCCCCGTGACCCCCCTGCACCACTGAGATGCTCCTGTGATCCCCCCCAATACTGCCCAGTGACCCTCCCCACATCCTAGGGGTGACCCCCTCCCCCTGCCATTCCCCCCACCTCACGACACCCTCCACCCCCCGGTGTGTGGGGGCATCTCTGACCTTGGTGGCGCTGGCGATGTCGGCAGCCTCAGCGATGTCGACCTGGGCGATGGTGCAGGTGTCTTCGCCGGGGTCCCCCTCCAGGAACCTGCAGGGGGAGGGGGTGAGAGCTGGGAATGGACAGCACTGGTGGGGGAGGGGAGCCGGCCAGGATCGGGGGCATGTGTATGGAGTTAAGGGGGTGTGTGTATCACCCATCCCATGGGGGTGGGGGAGAACCAGCGGGTAGCCCCGGCTCAAGTGGCAGCACCGGGCGGGGGCCCGAAGGTAGCAGATGATGGGGGCACTGGGGCAGCTGCCCCAGCTCCGGGGGTGGGGGGGGACTCACCCTGGCTCCTCGGGCAGCAGCAGCTCCATGCGCGCGGCCTGCTGCGCTGCCAGCTCCACCTTCTGATCCAGCGAGGCCAGATGGTCCCGGAGCCGCCGGCTGGACGCCCCTGCCTGGGGCGGTGGACAGACGGACAGACAGACGGGGTGAGAGCCGCACGTGGCCCCGTCCCTCCCGCCCCCCACCACCGGGGGTCAGTAACTGCCCGGCAACCCCCAGAGACCCAGCTGCCCCCCCGATTTCCACCACGCCCTCAACTCACCAGCTGCGATTTCTGGCCCCGCTGGAATTTCTTCACCTTGTGGCGAGAGAGGGGGGCGGCTCCGGGGAACGGGTCCCTCTTCTAGGGAGAGAGAGAGACACACAGACAGACAGACGGAGGGTGGGGGGGCCTGCTACGGGCCCCCATCCCCCCCAGAGCCCCAACGGTACCCCCTTTTGTCGTGCAATCCCCCGGCCCTCGTCCCCCCGAACTCAGCTGCCCCTCCTCCCCCCATGGCCAGCCCCCCAACATTCCCAGCCTTACCCCAGAGATCCGGCCTGCGGCCTCTGACGCCCGCGGCCCCTTTCTGGCCTCCAGGCTCCCCTTTGCCCCAGCCCTTGGCCTGGTCTTCTCATTGCGACGACGCCTCTTGGCCTTGGAGGGGGCAGCTGCGGGGGGGTCCGGCTGGGGGGCCCCTTCCCAGTAGCGCTGCAGCTTCTTTGTCGTCGTCTTCTTCGGGGGGGTGCGGGGCAGAGAAAGGGGGGATGAATCGTGGGGGAGAATCAGTTACCCCCAGCTCGGGAGGTGGGGAGATTGGTGAGGGGGTGAGACATGGGGGGAGTCAGTTCCTCCAGCTGGGGGGTGGGGAAGGGCACAGAGGACAGGGACTAAAAACTGCCCCCCAGTTTGTGGGGAGATACCTGCCCCACAGGGCAGAATAGCCAGCCACTCCCATTGGTCTGATGGGGAGTGCCCCCCACCACATAGGGGCAGAACCACCAGCCACAACACATAGTCGGGGGGGGGGGGGAACTGCCCTCCAACCCCCCCCCAGGGAAAGACTTGCACCCTTAACCCAGCAAGGGTCTAGGTGCCCCAGACGTGTCCCCAGGGCTGCCCCTGGAAGAGGGCCAGCCCTGCCCCCCAGATCACTCCTCGCGGGACACCCCACGGATACAGCCAGCCCCTCCCCCGTGTCCCCAAGTTACTAGAGTTGTCGTAGAGACCCCGCCGCCCCACAGACATAGGGGCAATAAACTCCCCCTCAAACCCCTGTAATTGGGTGTTCGCCCCCTGGATGCACCCGACTCGAGTTAGTGACCTGCCCCCTCCCTGCTCATGACACGGGGTAACCACCGCCCCCCCCGGGGGAATCCCCGCCCCACAGACACGGGGGGGAGAGGTAACCTCCACCCCCTCCACGGGGAATCCCCGCCCCACCGACACGGCGGGGGGGGAACTGCCCCCCCGGGGGAATCCCCGCCCCACAGACACGGGGGGGGGGGAACTGCCCCACTCCCGAGGGGAGGGGCTCACTGCCCCGGCACTCACCTTCTTGCCCCCCCCGGCTGGCCCCCCCTGCGCCCCGCTCCCAGCCACCGCCTCCATCCTCAGCGCCTGGAACCACGTGCAGCCTCCAGCTGCGGGCCAGGCTCTTCCGGTCCCGGCCGCCGCATCCAATCACGGAGCGAGGCGACTGAGCCCGCGGCCAATCAACGCGGCGACAACCCGCCCGGTAGTGAAGCCGTACAGGTGACATCATGGGTGAGGGCAACTATCCGGCCGCTGAGACGCGGGGCTGGACGAAAGGGCGAAGTCAAGCGGCGGCCATGTTGGATGAGGGCACAGGCCTAGACTATCCCATACAGACCCATGAGCAGGGAGGCCAGTGAATTCAGCACAGCCCACGTGATAGTGGGGAACTCACTAGGGTCACAGTATCAAGGGGTAGCCGTGTTAGTCTGTATCTACAAAAACAACAAAGAGTCTGGTGGCACCTTAAAGACTAACAGATTTATTTGGGCATAAGCTTTCGTGAGTAAAAACCTCACTTCTTCGGATGCATAGAGTGAAAGCTACAGATGCAGGCATAGAGTGAAAGCACTCTATGCATCCGAAGAAGTGAGGTTTTTACTCACGAAAGCTTATGCCCAAATAAATCTGTTAGTCTTTAAGGTGCCACCAGACTCTTTGTTGTTTTTACTAGGGTCACAGGGATGCAGTCACCTCTGGGGAGGGGTAGGTTTCACAGATTCCAAGGCCAAAAGGGATATTTGTGCCTATCTAGTCTGACCCCACGGCAGCGAGCGGCCCCACCATAACCCCTAGCACAGAATTCGTTTTAGAGAAGCAGCCAATCCTCATTTAAAACCCCACCATTGACCTCCCGCAGCCTAGCACTGGACGGCCTTTTTCATTCCTCTCTTCGTTCCCAAGGCTCTTCTCTGACTCCCCCAGCTTATCAACAGCCTTCTGGAATTGCAGGCAGCAGAACTGGACACCCCCTTCCAGCCGCGGCTGAGCCAGGGCCCCCTCCGGAGGGAAAATAACCTCTCTGTTCACAACTCCCCTTTCTGCATCTCGGCATCCCATGAGCGCTTCTGGCCAGCATCACACGGGCAACCCATGTGCAGCTGATTATCCACCATGACCCCCACATCTTTTTCAGAGCCCCCTTGTCCCAGGACAGTCCCCCATGGCATGTTCCCACTCCCCTAATTTGGGCACAGGGACCCACCTCACCTGCAGCTGCCCGAGGTGGGGCATGGGGGCTGTTTATGCAGGGAGCCCTGGAGGGGCACAGCTATGGGTGGGGTGAGGTGCAGGGTCTGAAGCACTGCACACAGGCCACAAAGAAGACTCCTGTACCCCTCCCCCAATTGGGGGTACAGCAGGATGCAGAATGGAACCCCGCACTGCTGCCCCAACACCGCTGGGGCCTGCACTGACCACCCTTACCCTGTTCACAAGGGGAAAGGGCCCCCTGAGACCCAGCCCCACACCAACCCCCTCCACCCTACGGAATCTTTGGGGCCCAGGCCAGAATGATGATTGCCCAGCTGGGCCCTATGCCCAAGTTTACTCCTCCCCATTGCCCTTCCACTGAGGCGATGACAACCCCCCAATCTCTCCCCATTGGGGGTCGATCCCTAGTCGCAAAGATCCCCCCACACACACAGAGCGAGGAGGCAGCTCTGAGAACAGCACTTTATTGCAGACACAGGGCAGACACTACTTCTTCTTGGACACACCGACGGTTCTGCCCCGGCGCCCGGTCGTCTTGGTGTGCTGGCCCCGCACGCGCAGCCTGGGGAGAGAGGGGAGTGAGATGGGACCAGACCCCGGCCCACCCTGCTGCTGCTCCCCGGTTCCAGACCTGCCCCCCAACTCTGAAACCACCCTCCAGCCAACTCCCTATGGCCCTGCACCCCCAGCTCTGCATCGTCCCATAATCCCCTGCTACACCCACATGCAAAGGCTCTGCGCCCAGTCCCCCCTCCCCTTATCCAGCCCAATGACCCCCTTTATCTTCACCCACCTGTCCCCACTGCACAGCAAAGGATGAAGGGGACCCCCCCCCCATCTCCCAGGGAGTAGGCAAAAGACACCCCCCGTTCATTAGGCCCCACCATTCACCCCTCCCACAGCTCTCGCTCCTCTCGTACCCCCAGAAGTGGCGCAGGCCCCGATGCGCCCGGATTTTCTTTAGCCGCTCCAGGTCCTCACGCAGTTTGTTGTCCAGCCCGTTGGCCAGAACCTGAGGAGAGAGACATGGGGGAGGGGAGGTCAGGCACAGCTGGACTGGCTCAGAGACACCCAGCCCAGCTTCCCTCTGCAATAGGGGCCAGCGCCAGCTGGGGCAGAGCCCCACAGGAGCAGCTGTGGGACAATCTACCCCAAGTCAGGGCTCGTCCTGATCTGGGATCGTCAGAGATCGGCTCAGGCCCTGCAGCGCGAGGTTTGAGATCCCTGCCCGTTGTCAGCATGAACTGGTCCAGCCCTGGATAGTCTGTGAGCCACAGAAACGGCCAGTCCCTCTGTGAACCTGGCTCAGCGACATCCTGTGGCAGTGAGTTCCACAGGCTAAGTACAGGGCACATATGAAAAAGTCTTTCCTTGTAGCAGGTTTGAACTTGTCCCCTTTCAATTCCATGGCGTCTCCCCTCATCCTCACCCTCACGACCAGAGTCAGGGAGGCCAGAAGCCCCTGATCCGCCCCTCTTGAGTGCAGAGGGCATGCATGCTGGGACAGGATTCTTGTTAACTTTGCAGTGACAGCCAATGGGCTGGTGCCCCCCCAACGCATTGGGGTGACAAAGTCCCCTGCTGCCTATGGGACCCGAGAACAGCCCCTGCAGTGCGGGGAGGAACAAGCCCAGCCCCACACTGCTCTGAACATCAGAGCCCCCGCAAACACACACCCAGCGATGGGCTCTGCACCCCGCTCTCACCTGGCTGTATTTGCCATCTTTGACGTCCTTCTGCCTGTTGAGGAACCAGTCGGGGATCTTGTACTGCCGGGGGTTCTGCATGATAGTGATGACACGCTCCACCTGTGGGGGGCGCAGAGATGGGGTCAGGCAGGGGGCTCCCCTCATCCCAGAGAGACCTCCCTCCTTCACCCCAGACATCCCCCCTCCGAGACATTCCCACGCTCGACGCCAACCTCCACCTAGATACCACAAGAAACCCACCCCCACCACAGACACCCCTCAGCTGGCTCCCAGATACACCCCAAGCCTCAGCCGCCCCCCCCCCCCCCCCAGGTCCCCAAGTGAGAGCCATACCACCTTCATCCCAGAGACCCCAGCTTCCCTTAGACCCCCCCACCCCATCTGAGACAAGTGCCACCCCCCCATAGTCCCAGAGAGACCACCCCTGCCCTCCCCGCTTGCTCACCTCATCCTCTGTCAGCTCCCCAGCCCTCTTGGTCAGGTCAATGTCCGCTTTCCTCAGCACCACATGGGCGTAGCGCCGACCCACACCCTGGAAGGGGGAAGAAACATTAAGAAAGCCGCAGGGCGGGGACTCAGTACCCCCCACCACATAAAGTTCCTGGGAAGCTCAGTCTCTGATGCTGAGAGCAAGACCCCCCGCCCCCTGGACAGAAGAACCTGCTTCAAGAGACACCCATGGTACGACCCAGCTTTAACACCCCCCCCCCATACATGTCTCCATATACCCCCCACCCTTGCCCATGTAAGACAGACAAACCGCGGGATCGAACCTGGGGCCTCTACTGCATGAGCTAAACGCCACTGGGCTGTTAGCCACAGCTGTAGACTCGTTAATCTCGCTCTCTGAGTGGTCTCGGTGCCACTAGATGGGACAGACACCACACCCCGGAGGTGGGTGGGTTACACCCGCACCCCGCTCAGTGAGACCTTGTGACAGGGAGTTCCCCAGGCTAACTGCAGGCGTGAGAACCTTTGGGAGCCTGACCCCCTTCTCCATCCCAGCTGTGCAGCACCTCTCCTTCCGCTGGCCTGCCCGCTCCACCACACAGGGTCAGCCCTGACCCCTAAGTCTTAGAGGGGGCACCCACACCAGCACCCCATCTCCCCAGGGAGGGCCCCCCATGGATGCACACAGAGGCACTGGGATGTTTTTGACGTTCTCTCTCTGGTACAGAAATCCCAGGGCTGACGGCAGGGACACCCAGCCATGCCCCATGGGGGGGGGGGGGGGGGGGGGGGGGAGAGATACACCCCACAGCCCCCTCACCTTGATAGCGGTGATGGCAAAGGCGATTTTCCGTCGCCCATCTATGTTGGTGTTGAGCACTCGCAGGATGTGCTGGAATTTCTCAGGGATCACAAGAGACTGCGGAGAAAAGGAGCGGGGGGTGTGTATCAGCACAGGAGACCTGTCCCCTATCAATGCCCCCCCACTGGGGACACACGCCCCACAAGGCAGGGGTCAGCCCCAACCCTCTCCTCCAGGATGCAGCACCCCCCAGACCTGGTTGTTACATATAGCGGCCAGCCCCCCGCCCCCCCCCCCACATACCAGCCTTGTCTCCAGTGCAAGTCGCCCGAAGCCCCCAAATCCTCCCCAGCAGCCAGCCAGCCTCCCCGCCCCCCCCTCCTACCCCCCAGCAGCCAGCATGTCCCAGCCTCCCCCCGCCGCCGGGCCAGTTCCCCAGGAGCCCCCTACTCCTCTCCCCGCAAAGCCCCGCTTCCATCCTTCCCAGGGTGGGCTGGCGGCCCCACTGCCCCCTGCTGGGGGCGGATAGACCCCGCTCCCCCCCCCCCCATTCCCCCCCCGGTCTGATCGCAGCTGCTCCCCCCAGGCCCCTTCGTGCCCCCTATCGGCTCCCCAGGGAGCCCCCAGCGGGAAATGGGGGGCGCCCCGGAAAGCCCCGGCTCCGCCCTCTCGGACAAGCCCCCGCCGGCCCCGCTGCCCCCCTCCCCGGGGCGGATGAACCCAGATTCCCCCCCTCCCCCCGCTCTCACCATGGCGGCTACTCCGCGCTCTAGTCTCACCCCGTCCGGAAGAGAGAGAGGAAGTGACGCGCTGCCTCTTATAGACACTCCCCCTACAGGCAGATAAACTTCCGGTCGGGGCAGTTCACCTTCCGGCAGAGCAGACAGACTTCCGCTTCTCCCCGGAGTCTTTCCGGTCATCCTCCCGCAGAGTTCCACTAGGGACACCGCTACCGGGTTGGGCAACAATATGTGCGGTCCGGGTATGAAACCTGCCCCATGACAGAAGGTTCCTATGGGAATAAATCCCCCCTATTGGATAGGGACTGACCCCCTTCGACTCCGTGGGGCATTTTCATGCCAGTCACCCCCTCGCATTCCCTAAAGGGGGGCTTTGTTACCCCATTTCCGGTAGACCCCCCGCCCACCCGGTGCATCATGGGAGTTGTAGTTTTTTAAAGGCGCACGGCCGGAAGTGAGCCTTGGAGGTCCGGATGCGGCGGGAGCGAAAGAAGGAGCGGGGCGGGGATGATGGCGGCGTTCAGGCCCGATGAGGAGCTAGGACTGCGGGCGACTGAGATGGAAGAAGAGGAGAGCATGGTGAGGTTCTCCTAGCCCTACTTCCGGTCCTCAGGCACCCCATTTCCGGTCCCATTCAAAATAGGCCCGTAGTGGGGAACCGCCCCCTGCTGCCCAAATTGGGCCCCACTTGTCATCTACCCCCCCCCCAGCGTGCTGAGGGGCGGTTCTGGGTCTGGGAAGGGTTTGCATGTGACCCCGTTAACTGTTGTGTGAAATGTGGGAGCCTGAAGGTTCTGCGACCTTTGACCCTGACCCCAGTGACCCCAGGCCCTTGCTTGCCTCACCCTGACCCCAACATGACCCCATCCCACTCTGTCACCCCCAGGCCTGTTCATGTGACCCCTGATCCTTGTAATCTCTGACCCCACCCTGAATCTTCTCCCCCCCATGCCCCTGATCTCTGCCCCTCCCCCGCTCTGTTCCCTCTCTCTGCACTCCCCTCCTCCCCCCCCCCCCGACTCAGGGCAAGGGCCCCACGTTGCCCCTCCCGTCCGGACCCGGTGGCGTCTGTCCTGTGTCTCAGCTGGCGCATGGGGTTGCTGGCCTGGCGCGTGGGGCTGCAGCACCTGGTGGCCGGGCCTCCGTCATGCAACGTCCTGAACTTCCTAAACACTGTGTGACGTTAGCGACCCTCGCTGCGCGCAGATCAGTGTCCCTCTCATTTTCCCACCCATGGGCGGAATGAATTTTGTTATGTGCCCCAATATGGAGGTGACGTGTGACACATCACCTTCATATTGGCGCACATAACAAAATTCATGTGGTGGGGGTGGGGCCGAGGGGTTTGGAGTGTGGGGGGGTGAGGACTCTGGCTGGGGCTGTGGTGTGGGGCCGTGGATGAGGGTTTTGGGGTGCAGGCTGCCCCAGGGCTACGGTGGGGAGAGAGGACTCCCCCCAGCTCTCTCCACACAGCAGCACCTGGGCTGATGGGGGAGAGGCACCTCTCCCCACCATGGCAGCTCTGGGGTTGGGGCCGCAAGATAAGTGCCCCGGCCCCAGCAGGTCTGAGCCGGGGCTGGGTTCGGGCTGGGGGAGGGGTGCCGCAGCAGGTCCGGGCCGCGGCAGAGTTGGGGCCGGGGGAGGGCCGCCCCAGCCGCGGTAGGTCCCCAGGTGGGTTCCCTGAGCACCTGCGCGGCGCTAAATAGGCTGCTGTGTGGCTGCACAGCTTACAGGGAACTTAGGCACTGCCCCTCATGAGTGCTATTTATCGTCTGTCTCCATGTGTTAGCCAAGATCTTTCACCCCCTGTGGTGCCCTGACCCCCCCCCCCCTCAGATCTCCTATCCCCATTCATCCACCCTTGGTACATATCCCCTGAATCCATCCTCAACTGCCATCTTTGACCCCACACTGCCCCCCATGACCCTGGGGCCTCCTGTTTCATGGGTGACAGAACCCCACTGGCCCCTTTTTGTGCCCCACACCCCATAGCTTCCAACTCCTATTCCATGTCCCCATAGTCTTTGATCTCTGCAGTGAGCCCTACGTTCTGTGCTCCCTACGTTCTGTGCTCCCTCCTTGACCCCCACTTGTCCCTCTGTTCCTAGCCCACCCCCCGTAACCTTGAGTTCTAGTCCCTGAACCTCTATAGCACTTATACCCCCCAGCCTCTGGCCTGCCTAGCCTGGTCACTGGGTGTACCTCCAAGACCCCTTCCCCAGAGCCTGCTGGAGCTCACTGCTCTCCCGCAGCCCCGTGTAACAGCCTGACCTGCACTCCCTAGGGCCGTGGAGAGGAGCAGTCGCTGCAGCTGAACTTGGGGGACCTGGACCTCACCTCAGATGAGTTCATCCTGGATGAAGTGGACAGTAAGTGTATGTGTGTGTGTGTGGGGGGAGGGGGGCTTACCCCTGCACAGCAACCAGTGGGGGGCAGACAGTGATCTGGGAAAGTGGGGGGAAGGCCGTGAGGTGGAGGAGGCCAGGAGTAGTTTGGGTGGATGTAGGCAGGTGGGGGAGCACTGTGGGGTGGGGGTACTGTGGGGAGGTGGGTTTGGGGGACCACTATTATGGGAACTGACCCGGTCTCCCCTCCCCCAGTTCACATCCAAGCCAACCTGGAGGACACCCTGGTTCAGGAGGCGCTGAAGACAGTAAGTTGTCCCCCTCCTCCCTCTCCTGGGGCAGGGCCCAGCGGAGCCCCCCCTGCCCAGGTGACTCTCCCCTCTCTCCCCAGGGCGTGGATCTGCGGCAGTACTCCAAGCAGGTGGAACTGGAGCTGCAGCACATTGAGCACGCCTCCATCCGGGACTGTATCCTGCCCCGCGGAGTCCCCCAAGAGCCCACACAGTGTGGGTGGGGGGAGGGGGCAGACGGGGGGAGGTCCTTGCACCCTGGCTGTACTGCTTCATACCCTGGGGTGTCTCCCTCCACACTGGCAGAGGGGGTGTCAAGGGCCAAACCCCTCCCCAGGAGAAAGAGGAAAGTGGCCCCTCCCAGGGCCTCTCCCAAGCATTCCCCCCATTGCCTGGCTGGCTGGGCCCCCCATGCCCATTTCCTTAGCAGCCTGCCTGCCCTGCAGACATCAAGGAGAGCAAGAACATCACCTCCCTGCACAACCAGATCACCGCCTGTGACGCCATCCTGGAGGTGAGCCTCTGAACCCCGTGGGGCCCCCACCCCTCCAGCCCCCCACCCTTAGGTCACTGCCTGGGTTACCATCCTGGAGGTGAGACCTGGAACCCCATGGGGCCCCCCACAACCTCCTGATACCCCCAAACTCTCCCCAGAGCACTGTCTGCAGTCCATGTCTCTGACTGGTGTCGTCCCCCCCGCAGCGCATGGAGCAGATGCTGAGCTCCTTCCAGTGTGACCTAAGCAGCATCAGCTGCGAGATCCAGACGCTACAGGAGCAGTCGGTGGCCATGAACCTGCGGCTCAAGAACCGCCAGGCCGTGCGTAGCCAGCTCAGCCAGCTGGTGGACGAGCTTGTGGTGCCGGCCGCCATGATCAGGTGGGGGGCTGGGCCGGGGGCCGGCCGCCATGATCAGGTGGGGGGCTGGGCCGGGGGCCGGCCGCCATGATCAGGTGGGGGGCTGGGCTGGCTGCCAGGCAGGGGGATGGGAGGTGTGGGGAAGGCACCGTGGGGGGACAGGCTGGGGGCCGGCTGCAATGGTCAGGTGGGGGGACAGGCTGGGGGCTGGCCGCCATGATCAGGTGGGGGGGGCTGGGCTGAGCTGAGGGCCTGGTGCCAGGCAGGGGGATGGGAGATGTGAGGAGGGCACCATGGGGGGACAGGCTGGGGGCCACCCGCCATGGTCAAGTTGGGGGCTGGGCTGAGGGCTGGCTGCCATGGTCAGGTGGGGGGCTGGGCTGAGGGCTGGCTGCCATGGTCAGGTGGGGGGCTGGGCTGGGGGCTGGCTGCCATGGTCAGGTGGGGGCTGGGCTGGGGGTTGGCTGCCATGGTCAGGTGGGGGGCTTGGCTGGCTGCCAGGCAGGGGGATGGGAGGTGTGGGGAAGGCACCGTGGGGGGACAGGTTGGGGGCCGGCTGCAATGGTCAGGTGGGGGGCTGGGCTGGGGGCCGGCCGCCATGGTCAGGTGGGGGGACAGGCTGGGGGCTGGCCGCCATGATCAGGTGGGGGGCTGGGCTGGGGGCCGGCTGCCATGGTCAGGTTGGGGGACAGGCTGGGGGCTGGCCGCCATGATCAGGTAGGGGGCTGGGCTGAGCTGAGGGCCTGCTGCCAGGCAGGGGGATGGGAGGTGTGAGGAGGGCACCATGGGGGGACAGGCTAGGGGTTGGCTGCCATGGTCAGGTGGGGGGCTGGGCTGGCTGCCAGGCAGGGGGATGGGAGGTGTGGGGAGGGCACCGTGTGGGGACAGGCTGCAGGGAGATGGAGGAAGGCGCTGGTGGGTAGCGGGGTTTGGGGTGTTGGCCACCACCTCTGGGCTGGATGCGCAGGCTGTGAGGTGTGACCCTGGGATGCCTTTGTCCCTGCCCCCCCAGCACCATCCTGGAGGCCCCGGTGACCGAGCAGGACTTCCTGGAGCAGCTGCATGAGCTGAACAACAAGATGAACTACGTGAAGGAGCAGGCCTTCCGCGAGACCATGGCCTGCACCGACGTGCACCACGTGCTGGACCGGCTGAAGGTCAAGGTGAGCCCCGCCCAGGGAGTCCAGGCTCGGCCCCTCCTCCAGAGCCAGGCCAGCTGGGCTCCGTCTCCCCCAGGCACCAGCGGTCAGGGGTCACTGGTCAGGCTGCGTCAGCCCCCCTGGGGAATCTCTGTGCACATGGGGTGGCCCTGCTGGTCACAGGGGTGTTGCGGGATGGAGGTGTGGGGGGTGTGGCGCTGAGGGGGTAGGGAGGCGCTGGGGGGAAGGGGAGGGTGTCCACGTGGGCTCAGCCTGCCCTGTGGTCCGTGATCCACTCCCCCTCGACCCTCTGCAGGCTGTGACCAAGATCCGGGAGTTCGTCCTACAGAAAATCTACTCGTTCCGCAAACCCATGACCAACTACCAGATCCCCCAGAATGCCCTGCTCAAGTACAGGTCAGCTATGGGGGGGAGGTTAATGGGGATTCCCCAGAATGCACTGCTCCAGTACAGGTCAGCCATGGGGTGGGGGGGGGTCAATCAACGAGAATCTCCCAGAATGCCCTGCTCCACTACAAGTTAGCCAGTGGGCAGCAGGGGCTATGGAGCTCTCCCAGAACGCCCCGCTCCAGTAGCAGGCAGTTCCCCAGACTGACGCGCCTTGGCAGGTTCTTCTACCAGTTCCTGCTCGGGAACGAGCGGTCGGTGGCACAGGAGCTGCGGGAGCAGTACGTGGAGACCATGAGCAAGATCTACCTGTCCTACTTCAAATCCTACACCAGCCGTCTCATGAAGATCCAGGTGAGGGGAGCCGGGGAGAGTGGGGCAGCCCTCAGGGTGGGGGTGTAGGGAGCCTCATGGGGCAGGCGTGTGGGGGTGGGGATTCCCACACAGCGTGCTCTGGTTCCCCCCCATGTGAATGACGGGATCGGGATGGGGAACCCCATGCTAACCCCCCCTCCCCCCCCCCGTCTGTCCTGCAGTACTGGGAGGAGGGGCTGGGAACCCCACACTGACCCCCGTCTGTCCATCAGTGTTGAGGAGAGGGGCTGGGGACCCCACACTGACCCCCCCCATCTGTCTGTCTGTCCTGCAGTACGAGGAGGTGGCAGAGAAGGATGACCTGATGGGAGTGGAGGACACGGCCAAGAAAGATATCCTGGCTCCCCTGTGCCTGGACAGTTGCATTCCCAGGCACCCTGCAGGGCAGGGAAAGGGTGTGGGGCTGAGGGTGGGGGGGCTGGCTGGGAAGGTGAGGGGGGGTGGGGCTGGAGGGGGCAGCATCTCCCTGCTCTTTCCCTTGACCCCCGCCCCCCACGGTTTTTCTCAAAGCCGTCCCTGAAGAACCGCAACACGATCTTCACGCTGGGGAACCGGGGCAGTGTGATCGTGGGGGCCGAGCTGGAGGGGCCCATCATTGTGCCCCACGCTGCCCAGAAGAGCGACGTCCGCGTGAGCAAGGGGGGATTCGGGGGGGGGGTCAGGCTGGGGGGAGGGGGAAGGAGATGACAGGGACAGGAGGCTTGACCTGGCTGGGGGGGAGGGGCGGGAGGCTGTGACCTCTTAGGGCCAGTGGATTAGGAGGGTCACTGGGGAAGCAGGTTGGGGGCGGGGCTGGGTGTGTCCCCCCTCCCCTCCCCCCCCCAGCAGTACCCCTTCAAGTCGCTGTCCTGCAGCGGGGGGGGGGGGGGGGGCTGTGTCCATCCCCCCCCCCCGGCTAACACGCCGCTTCCCCCCCCCCCCCCCCCCCCGCAGTACCCCTTCGAGTCGCTGTTCCGCAGCCAGCACTACGCCCTGCTGGACAACAGCTGCCGCGAGTATCTCTTCCTCTGTGACTTCTTCCTGGTGACGGGGCCCAGCGCCCAGGAGCTCTTCAACGCGGTCATGGGCAAGACGCTGGCCATGTTCCTGGTGAGCCTGGGGGAGGGGAGGCTCGGTGGGGGCCAGGCCCGGGGGGTGGAGATGGGCAAGACGCTGGCCATGTTCCTGGTGAGCCTGGGGGAGGGGGGGCTTGGTGGGGGCCAGGCCGGTGGGGTGGAGATGGGCAAGGCGCTGGCCATGTTCCTGGTGAGCCTGGGGTAGGGGGGGCTCGGTGGGGGCCAGGCCCGGGGGGCGGAGATGCTGGGGTGTTGCTGCGGGGAGGGGGCGGCTGCTGGGGGCTCTCGGCCCCTTTAACCCCGTGTGTGTGCCCCCCAGAAACACATGGACGCGTACGTGTGCGACTGCTACGACAGCATCGCCGTCTTCCTCTGCATCCACATCGTCCTGCGCTTCCGAGCCATCACGGCCAAGCGCAACGTCCCCGCCATCGACAAGTGAGTGTAGGACCCCCCCGCTCTGCCGCTGGGCCCCACAGCCCGTCTGGGGCTGGGAGAGCCCCCCGGAGTCCCGGCTCCCAGCCCCCCGCTCTGCCGCTGGGCCCCACAGCCCGTCTGTGGGCTGGGAGAGCGTCCCCGGAGTCCCGGCTCCCAGCCCCCCGCTCTGCCGCTGGGCCCCACAGCCCGTCTGTGGGCTGGGAGAGCGCCCCCGGAGTCCCGGCTCCCAGCCCCCCGCTCTGCCGCTGGGCCCCACAGCCCGTCTGGGGCTGGGAGAGCCCCCCCGGAGTCCCGGCTCCCAGCCCCCTAGTCTGACCGCTGGGCCCCACAGCCCGCCCGGCGCTGGGAGGGACCCGGAGTCCTGGCTCCCAGCCCCCCCCCACCCCACTAGACCCCACTCCCCTCCCAGAGCTGGGGCTAGAACCCAGGAGTCCCAGCTCCCAGCCCCCTGCTCTGACCACTGGGCCCCACTGCCCGCCCAGAGCCAGGAGAGAACCCAGGCCTCCGGCTCCCCCCAGGTACTGGGACACGCTGCTGGAGATCCTGTGGCCACGCTTCGAGTACATCCTGGAGCTGAACATCCAGAGCATCCAGAACACGGACCCCCAGAAACTGGGCTTCCTGGACACGCGCCCCCACTACGTAGGGGGGAGGGGCGCTGGGGGGAGGGGGGGTGGGAGTGGGGGCTCACCCTGGGAAGGGTGTGGGGAGTTAGTGGACGCTCATATGGGGCGAAGGGGGCTAGGGCTGTCGGAGGAGTGAGGGGGGCTGGCCTAGGGCAGGGTGAGTAGTTTGGGGGGGTTGGGGTGTCGGGTGGAGGTCAGGGAACTCCGGGGGAGGAGTGTCTGGGGGTCCCTGGGAACCCTGCTGTGCCCTCACACACACCCCGTATCCCCCCAGATCACACGGCGCTATGCGGAGTTCTCCTCTGCCATTGTCAGCATCAACCAGACCTTCCCCAACGAGCGAACCCACACGCTGCTGGGGCAGCTGCAGGTACGGGGGGCCCTGCCCTGCTGGGGGGGGGACACAGCACAATGGGGGGTGCAGTGGATACCAGGGTGGGCCCTGTGCTGCCAGAGGGCTATGGGTACCATGGGAAGGGAGTCCTGCAGCTGGGGGGAGCTGGGCTCCCTCGGGCCCCTGGGGGTGGGGCACACCCAGCCAGGGGACCCAGGAGTCCTGGGGCACAGGGGTGACTGGCTCGGCCCCTCAGCTCTGGCTCTGCCCCAGGTGGAGGTGGAGAACTTCGTGCTGCGGGTGGCGGCTGAGTTCTCCTCGCGGAAGGAGCAGCTCATCTTCCTCATCAACAACTACGACATGATGCTGAGCGTCCTCATGGTAACGGCCCCCCACGTGCTCCATCCCCCTGAGCCAGCCGGTGACCCCTGCCCTGGGGAACTGGCGCCCCCCAGAGGGGACAGGCTCCGTGTCCCATTCCCTGCCCCCCAGAGCCAGCCAGTCCCCCCTGTCCTGGGGAACTGGTGCCCCCCAGAGGGGACAGGCTCCGTGTCCCATTCCATCCCCCCTGAGCCAGCCAGTCCCCCCTGCCCTGAGAAACTGGTGCCCCCCAGAGGGGACAGGCTCCGTGTCCCATTCCCTGCCCCCCAGAGCCAGCCAGTCCCCCCTGCCCTGGGGAACTGGCACCCCCCAGAGGGGACAGGCTCCATGTCCCATTCCCCGCCCCCCAGAGCCAGCCTGTGTCCCCTGCCCTGGGGAACTGGCGCCCCCCAGAGGGGACAGGCTCCATGTCCCATTCCCCGCCCCCCAGAGCCAGCCTGTGTCCCCTGCCCTGGGGAACTGGCGCCCCCCAGAGGGGACAGGCTCCGTGTCCCATTCCCTGCCCCCCTGAGCCAGCCAGTCCCTGTCCTGGGGCCGGATGGGAGCTGGCGCTCCCAGAGGAAACAGGCCCCGTGTCCCATTCCAACCTCCCCCAGCCATTTACCCCCCTGCCCTGGGGCTGGCTGACGGCCAGGGCCCCATAGAGGGGAGAGGCCTCGTGTCCCTTTCCCTGCCTCCTTCCACCCCCCATCCCCTGAGCCAGGCAGCCCCTGCACCTTGGTGCTGACAGCCCTAGGGTGACAGGTAACGCCCCCTGCCCTGTTCCCTCCCCAGGAGCGGGCGGTGGAGGAAAGCAAGGAGGTGGAGGGCTTCCAGCAGCTGCTTTCAGCCCGGTCCCAGGTGAGTTCCCATGCGCCGCGCAGCTAGGGCCAGAGCGTGGCTGTGGGTCCAGGCAGTGGGCACTGACCTGGGGGGCGGGGCTCTGGAACAGACGGGGGGGGCACAGTAGGGGGTGGGGGTCTGGAACAGAGGGGGGGTAGGGGGGGTGCAATGGGGGTGGGAGTCTGGAACAGATGAGGTGGGGTGGGGGGTACGGTGGGGTGCAGGGCTCGAACAGGGGGGCAGGGTGGGGGGCGCAGTGGGTGGTGGGTGTCTGGAACAGATGAGGTGGAGGGTGCAGGGCTCTGGAACAGAGGGGGGGCAGGGTGGGGGTCTGGAACAGATGGGGTGGGGGGTGCAGGGCTCTGGAACAGATGTGGGGGCAAGGGGGGGTCTGGAACAGATGTGGGGGGGGGGTGCGGTGAGGAATCAGCTGAGCCCGAGCTCCATCCTGGGGTCACAATTGTCCTTTCTGGCCTTGGAATCGAAGAAAGCGTCACGTGGCCCTTAGGTGTGTGTGGAGGAGTCTGACCACCACAAGCCCCCCCACATGGGGTCTCCCCACCCAGCAGGAAGCTTCCTGGGGTGCCCTGATCCAGGCCTGGGACCCAGGGGTAGGAGATGGGGGGGGGGGGGGGGGGGAAGGTGCAGTGCCAGGGGTGGGAGTGTGGGGAGGCAGGGCTGGAAGTGGGAGTGTGGGGAGGATGGGGGGGCAGGGCCGGCACTGGGACGGGGGTGGTTGTGGGGGGAGGATGGGGGGCAGGGCCGGCGCTGACTCTCTTCTCCCCCCCCCCCCCCCCCCCCAGGAGTTCATCGAGGAGATCCTGTCGCCCCCGTTCGGGGGGATGATCGCCTTCGTCAAGGAGTCGGAGTCACTCATTGAGAAGGGGCAGCTCGACCGGCTGCGTGGGGAGGAGGGTGAGACACGGGGACCCCCCGCCCCCCCCCACGAGGAGGGTGACAAACAGGGATCCCGTTTCTACCCCCCCCCGGCTACACCAGCAAGGGAGCTGCAGGGGTCCCTCGGCTGGCAGCGTGAGCCTGTCCCTGGTGCTGGGTTCTCTATACAGGGGTTCCCCAGAGTGGGGTGAGGTTCTAGGCTCTGCCCCCACGCCGGTGGCACTGACCCCCCCCCCCGTCTCTCCCCAGCCCGGGTGACCCAGCTGGTGCGCGGATTCTCTACCACGTGGAAGGCCTCGGTGGAATCGCTGAGCCACGACGTCATGAGATCCTTCAGCAACTTCAAAAACGGGACCAGCATCATCCAGGTGAGACGTTGGCAGCGAATCATGGAGCCGGGAGGCTGGCAGGGACCCCAGAGGCCACCGAGTCCAGCCCCCTGTGCTGAGGCCGGGCCAAGTAAAGCCAGCCCCCCCCCCCCTCCCCCCCCGGGGAGCTTGTCCAACCTGGCCTGAAAAACCTCCAGGGACAGGGATTCCCGGGTGTGGGGGCTGGGCTGGGGCCCCGGCGCCTGGTCCGGGTCTTCGCTGCCTGGGGAGTTAGAAAACGTTTCCTCATCTCCAGACAGACTCACCCCTTGCTCCGTGTCCTGCCTGCTGGGGCCACGGAGAGCAAGCGACCCCCGTCCTCGCTAGAACAGCCCGGGGCAGAGATGAAGGCTGCTCTGAGCACACACACACACACACCCCCCCCCCCGGACTAACTGAGCCAGGTGGTTTTAACCTGTCCTCACCGGTCGGGGTCCCTAACCCTGTGTCACTTGTGGTGTTCTCCTCTGGACTCTCCCACTTGTCCCCCTTATAGCTATTCCATGGAGCCCCCGGGCAGGGACGGACGTGAGGGGGGGGCTGGGATGTTCCTTAGAGCCCCGTTACCCTGTGAGGGGCTAAGCACAGGGTACGGCAGCTGTACTGGTATTGATGTTATGTATGGGGGGGGGGGGTCGGCCTGAGAGCCAGCTCCTGCCAGGTGGGGACTGGAGTGCAGGGAGCTCCGAGGTCTGGGGGGAGGCGGCACTGCCCGGTGGGGGACAGACACAGGGGGCATTGGGGGGCTCTGACTCCCCCACTCTCTCCCCTGCAGGGGGCACTGACCCAGCTGATCCAGTACTACCACCGCTTCCACAAGGTGCTAGCGCAGCCGCCCCTGCGCGCCCTGCCGGCCCGCGCCGAGCTCATCAACATCCACCACCTCATGGTGGAGCTGAAAAAACACAAGCCCAACTTCTAGGAGAGGGGAACCCGCGGCCCCCAACCCTGCCATCGGCACAGCCCCCTCCCCCATGTGGGCACAGGGGGGTCTGTGCCCCCTCTCCCCAATGCACTGGGGGGAGTGGAAGATCCTTGTCCCACTCTTCCCTTCTCCCCCTGCTGCTGTAACCCCCCGGGACCAGTCCAACCCCAGTGCTCCCCACCAACCTGTGGGGCCCCTATGGTTGAGGGGCAGCCTCAGGCTGTCAGCACCCCTCTCTACCCTGCGGTGGCTCCCCACGAGGGAGGGGGAAGGTGAGGGATCTGCAGGTGGGTGTCAGGGGGGCTCTCCCCTCCCTTCCAGGTGGCTTGTGTGTTTGTGTATCTGGCTTTGTACAGTGACAATAAACTCCCTGCTACTCACCAGCTTGTCTGGCACCCCTGGCATGGGATAGGGGAGGGGCAGAACAGCAAGGAGGACCCTCCTCCCCCGTCCCCACCCTAGCAGAGGGAGGGGAGATGGGGTGGGAATCAGGGCCTGCGTCTGGTACCCGGCTCAGACACGTGCTCTGGTGGCCTGAACTCCCCCAGCTCCGACCAGCGTGTCCAGTTCACCCAGTACCTCCCCTCCACAACACGAGGGGGAGCCAGGACTCCGGGGTTCTATCCCAGCTCTGGGAGCAGAGTGGGGGCTGGTGGGTTAGAGCAGGGGGGTCTGGGAGCCCAGTTCTGTGAAAATGGAGCCCAGGCTCCTCCACCTTGCCCCCGCACCCCAAGAGACTCAGACGCTGATGCTTCAAAGACCCAAATTGCTTAATGAGCCACAAACAGCAGAGCCACTTTGAAAAGCCCCCAAAGCGAATCCCACCCCCAGCATGGGGGGAAGCAGCAGGCGGCACCCCTGTGCAGAGGGGACAAAGCAGAATCGAGGGGTGCCCCTACACAGCCCCTTAGGGGCAGGCGTCTGTCCTGGGAGCAGCACCCCGTCCTTAGGGGGATGTTTCCAGCTTTTTGGGGGCCCTGCTTGGACCCCAGCCCTGCCGGCTCCAGCAGCTGTACACAGGGCGCAGCAGCAAGGCGATCGCTGGGCTGAATTCCATGGGGGGACAGGTCAGTCCTGGTCAGAGGGGCCCCCCTACTTCTGCTCCTTGGTGGGGGCATAGTACAGCTCCAGCGGCTTGGTGACCTTCCAGAACTTCTCGTTCACCAGCTCCAGGGTGAGGGAGCCGTTCAGGGTCTGCGGGGAGACGGGGTTAGTGGGGGGGAGCGCCCTCTGCTGCCCCCACCCCCCCACAGCCTCCGCCCCCCCTACTACTGCAATGGGGCCATCCCTGGCTGCCAGGGGAGAGCACCCCCTTGCTGACCCCCGCCCTGCAGCACAGGCCCCTAGCACTGCCCCGGGGCCAGCGCTGCCTCCCAGACCCCGTACCGTGAAGGGCCCCCCGGAGGTGGTGATGTAGATCGTGTACTGCTTCTCGCTCACGTCCTCCAGGCCGGGGGCCTCGGGGCCGGGGGCCGGTGCCTCCTCCAACGCGATGCGCAGGGCCAGGTACTTGGAGAGGTGGTCCACCGTGGCGTTAGCCGTCGTCTTCACGTATCTGCTGGGCATGGGGCAGGGTGAGGGGGATTGCCAGGCCCGGGGGGAAGTATGGGTGTTGGGGGGGAGAGGAATGAGTGCCGGGGGAGGGGACAGCGGGGCAGGTCACTTTAGAGGCTGCACGTGGGAGAGGCGCAATGGGGTGGGAGCGGGCAGAGCTCTAGGGGGCATGTGTGACAATGGGGTGCTGGACTTTTGGGGTCCCCAGGCTCTCCCTCTGTTGCAGCTGGCTCAGGGGGATCGTGGAATGGAGGGGCCCCCGGAGCCTGGGTTCTCGAAGGGGGACGCTGGGGCTCAGGGAATGGATCAGCCCCGGGCTGCTCTCACCTGGTCTGGGAGTATTCCCCTTTCTCCACCAGCACGGGGTGGGGGCGGAAGACGAGTTCGATCTCACTGCTGCCCGGCTCGGCGCCCGGCTCAGGGGTCCCGCAGCCCCCCCCGTCGTGCGAGGTCTCAGGATCGGGCTCGGGCCCTGAGTCGTCGGAGGCGCGGGAGCGCTTGCGGCTCGGGCCAGCCTCGGGGTGGCTGGGGGCCGAGGCGTTGCTCAGGTGGGAGCGGCTGTCGCAGTTGTCCTCCCCCCCGCTGAACGTGGTGTTGTCGGACTCCTGGTGCAGCTTCCGCACCCGCTGTGCCCTGGGGTGGGGGCAGCAGAGGGGGGTTATCTGGGGGAGGAGCAGCAGAGGGAGACCGACCGGGGGGGCGGGGGGGGAACACTAGGAAAGTCCCTGCAAACCCTGCGTGAAATGCCGAACTGAGCCAATAGACGCAGCACTCGCTTTGGGCTGGACCCCTCAGCCGGCCCCAGCCCCCCAGAGCAGGGCGTTGGGGGCAGAGCTAACGGGTGGGATTTAGGGAGGGTCCTGAGGGACGGGGCGGGGAGGGGGCACGGCTATAGCGACGCCCTGGTTCCTCTGCACAAAAAAACGGCGGTAAAAACCCAGGAAATTCCCTGCCACCAACTGTGTGAATGCAGCCGTGATCCTGGGGAGACCCCTTCCCCCCCCCCCCGGGCGCCTCGGCCCTGCCCCCCACCTGTGCATGGCCTGCATGCGGAGCCCCTCCTCGATGCTGCTGCTGAGCGCCTGCTGGTTGTGCAGCCGGCTGAGCTTGGCCAGCACGCGGTCCTGGTGCGCCTCATACTCGTCCCGGCTCGGGTAGATCTTGGAGATGAGGGCGTCGAAGTTGGGGTCGGGGCGGAGCGAGCGCTTGGAGACCAGCTTCTTCCGGCAGGTGGGGCACTCCTTGTTCCTGCACCGAGGGGGGGTTATCCCGGGCATGGGCCCCCCGACCCTTCCCTGTCTGCCCCCCACAGCCACCCCCAGCCACCCCCTGATCCGCCCAGCCCTTCCCCATCCGCCCTCTGCAGCCACCCCCCACCCAATACACCCCTCAGTGACCCCCCGACCCGCCCGGCCCTTCCCTGTCTGCCCCCCACAGCTGCCCCCCACAGCCACCCCCCAGGAACCCCCTGATCCGCCAAGCCCTTCCCATCCGCCCTCTGCAGCCACCCCCCACCCAATACACCCCTCAGTGACCCCCCGACCCACCCAGCCATTCCCCAGCCACCCCCACTCAATGCGCCCTCCAGCAACCCCCCCACAAACCAGGGCCTTCTCTGACACGCTTCCAGGCGGCCCCATCCCTTTCCCAAGCACCCCCTTCCCTTCCGCCTTTCCCCGCTGCCCCTCCATGCCCTGCCCCCCCCATACCCGCTGCGCAGGGCGGTGACGATGCAGTCAGAGCAGAAGCGGTGCAGACACTCCTTGGTGGTCATGGTGTTCTTCAGCATGTCCAGGCAGATGGGGCACATCAGCTCGCTGTGCAGGCTGCGCGGGGACACGGCGATCTCCGTGCTGTCCATGATGGCCTCCTGCGGGGGGGGGGGGGTGTTTATCAGAGCCCAGGCACACACAGACCAGCCCCCCCCCGCACACACACACACAGACCAGCACCCCCCACTTACAGCCTGGTCTCCCCATGCCTCCCCCAGCCTAGTGCCCCCATAGCCACTTCCAGCCTGGTCTCCCCCAGCCCCACCTCCCACTTTGGTGTTCCCCCAGCCAGCCCAGTCCTGTGTCCTCACCCCCCTACCCCACCAAATCAGAGCAATGGGTCCATCCAACCCCCTCCCTCTGAGCCTGTTATCCCCCCGCCCCGTCCCCCAGCCAAGTCTCCCCCGTCTCTGGCCCCATCCTCCCGTCACGTGTCTCACCTGCGGGGTTCGGTGCAGTTCATACAGACTCAGCTCCCAGGTCTTGCTGGCGCTCTGAGCGTTGGCTGGGGTCGCCATGGTGGTGGGGGCCGAGGGGAGGGGAGCTGGGGGGGGGAGACAGATTAAGGGGGAGCAGCCAAAGCTGGGGTTACCCAGGAAGCTCCCCACATACACCGAACTCCCCAGGGGCTGCCCCTTGAGCCTCCCACTCTTCCCCCATCTCCCAGCCCCCAGGGTCCCCCGAGCCAGAACTGTCCCTCCTCGAGTCACAGGATTTCCCCCCTATTCCCAGACCCCTCTCAGAACCTCCCCAGCTGCAGGGTCCCCCCAGCTGCAGGGTCCCCCCAGCTGCAGGGCGCCCCCCATTCCCAGCCCCCCAGGGTCCCCCCAGCTGCAGGGCCCCCCCCATTCCCAGCCCCCCAGGGTCCCCCCAGCTGCAGGGCCCCCCCCATTCCCAGCCCCCCAGGGTCCCCCCAGCTGCAGGGCCCCCCCCATTCCCAGCCCCCCAGGGTCCCCCCAGCTGCAGGGCCCCCCCCATTCCCAGCCCCCCAGGGTCCCCCCAGCTGCAGGGCCCCCCCCATTCCCAGCCCCCCAGGGTCCCCCCAGCTGCAGGGCCCCCCCCATTCCCAGCCCCCCAGGGTCCCCCAGCTGCAGGGCCCCCCCCATTCCCAGCCCCCCAGGGTCCCCCAGCTGCAGGGCCCCCCCCATTCCCAGCCCCCCAGGGTCCCCCCAGCTGCAGGGCCCCCCCCATTCCCAGCCCCCCAGGGCCCCCCAGCTGCAGGGCCCCCCCTCACCGACTCTCCGGGTCCGACACACAAACAAGGGTTTTTTTCCTCCTTCACTTTCGGGGGGGCGGGGCCTCCCCTCCATCAGAGACGTCACTTCCTCCCTTCCCTCCCCGTGACGCCAGGTACTCCCCCCTCCACCGCCGGTGATGTCACCCGCCCGGCCACGCCCCCTCCCGAAGCGGAACGGGGCGGGCGGGGATCCCGGGGAATCCCCCCGAGACAGAGACCCCACGGCCCCTCCCCCAGAGAGACCCCCCTCCCCTCTGGAGAGACCCCCCGGCCCCCCTCAATGAGACCCCCACGGCCCCTCCCCTAGAGAGACCCCCCTCCCCTCTGGAGAGACCCCCCCGGCCCCCCTCAATGAGACCCCCCCTCCCCTCTGGAGAGACCCCCCGGCCCCCCTCAATGAGACCCCCACGGCCCCTCCCCCAGAGAGACCCCCCTCCCCTCTGGAGAGACCCCCGGCCCCCCTCAAGGAGACCCCCACGACCCCTCCCCCAGAGAGACCCCCCTCCCCTCTGGAGAGACCCCCAGCTCCCCTTAAGAGACCCCCATGGCCCCTCACCCAGAGAGTCCCTCCTCCCTTCTGGAGAGACCCCCTGAGACTGAGACCCCCCCAGCCCCCCTTAATGAGACCCCCACGGCCCTTCCACCAGAGAGTCTCCCCCCCGAGAGACCCCCCCAGCCCCCCAACAGAGACCTTCCCCAACGCCCCCTCCCACAGCGACCCCCAGCCCTGCCCACAGGGAGGTCCTGGCCCCAACAGACACCCCCGGACCCGTTTCTGAAGGGATTTAACCACCCACCCTGTCCCTCCCCTGCCCCCCCCCGATCCCTCACACTAGGCAGAGCTTAACCCCCTAGACCGGGACCCCCAGCCCCCCGAGACAGAGACCCCAGAGTCTATTCCCCGTAGCTGCGGGGACCCCCCCCCACGTCTGATTTACCTGCCATTACCCCCCACAACACCTCCATCAGGGTGACCCCAGAACTTGGGAACTGGGGGGGGGCTGCAGGTCAGGAGTGAGGGGCACTGGCAGCGCTGGGGGGCGGGGGGAGCCCAGGGCTGAGCTAGCAGGGGCCGGGTTGGAATTGAAGGAGACTGGAGGGGTTGGGGGTGCAGATGGGGTGAAAGAGGGCGGGTGGGCTGCCTGCCAGTGCCCCCTTCCTCTCTCTCTCTCTCCCCCAGCCTCCTGACCTGACCCCCCCCCCATTCGCCCCCTTGGGGACAGGGGCTCGGTGTTTGCTGGGGGGGAGGGGCTGGCTAGGAAAGGGGGTGGGGGTGGGGTAAGGCTAAGAAGGGGGGTGGGCGGGGAGCAGTAGCTGCTCTGGGTGTCTCTGCCGGGCCTTTGTATGGGGCTGGGACCACACAGGCTGCCCCCCTCCCCTCGCCCCCCCCCTGCCCATTGTGCCCAGTGAAAGGGCCCAGAGGATTATGGGGCGGGAGTGGGGGTGGGGTAGTTAGCGCTAGGGTTGGAGTTGGGAGGGGCTCACACCAGACACAGGCAGAGCCCCACCCCCCTCTCCTCACTGCCCCGTCACCCCAACCAGGGTCTCCCCTCGCCTCCCTCTGCCCCGGGCTCTGCTGTCAGGCCCTGCACCCCTGGAAATGGCCCCTTAACACTTCGGGGGGCACTGTACCCTAAACCCTGAGCCACCTGCATGCCCCCCACCTGTCAGCCAATCAGAGAGTGTCGCCTTCACACCGTTGGCCAATCAGGTCATGACAAATCCATATCTCCCCACCTCTTGTCCAACCAGAATGAGCAGGGGGAGGGAGCTGGCAAGTACATTCAGCCAGACGGGTTTGTGACCTTCCCTAGCAGCCAATCAGAGGGCGCTGTCTATATTCCCTGCCATCTGTCGACCAATCATTTGCACCTATATTTGCACCCCCACCCGTTGGCCAATCAGTTTTCACATGGTGAAGGTGGGGCGGGATAATCCCCAGGTTATGGGTTGCCACCTGCCAAGGTTGGCCACTGGTCTCCATAGAGATAATGAGATGGGGGGGTCAAAGGGCAGAGGTCATAGGGGCTGACAAGTTTGGGGTTGATGGATGAGGGAGGTTGGAAGGGGACAGTCACCCGCCCTCTCCCCCCGCCCCCTGAGCCAGCCAGTCCCTGCCCTGGGGCCGGATGGGAGCCAGCGCCCCCTAGAGGGGACAGGCCCCCATGTCCCATTCTCCGCCCCCCCCCCCCCCCCCCGGAGTCAGCCAGTCCCCGCCCTGGGGCCGGATGGGAGCCGGCACCCCATAGAGGGGACAGGCCCCATTCCCCCAGGCTGTGTGGGGTGCTGTGGGGGTCGTCCCCCCCCCCCCCGTCTCCGCCAGGCGTCGATAGGAAACCCCGGCTCACGATGTCCACACTCAATTCTTGGGCGCAGACACAAGAATTGCGTTTGGACAATCAGGAGCCGGTGTTCAGTGCAGGCCGTGGGCAGAGTTGGGGGCTGGGGGATATGTGGGGGCAGCCACGGTGCAGGGAAGGGTATGAATGACAGCGTGAGGGGGACGATTCACACACGTCACCTCCCATGAGCAGTGAGACCAACACAGGACGGCAACATGCTGATAAGCATTTGGGCTGGAACAGCTGTGGACTGGGGTTCAGATCAGTGTGAACTCACAGGCACGATATCACATGTATAAGCCATTATGCAAACATGTCCAGCTCACGTGTGTCACATTACACGTCTGAACTGAACTGGAAACCCATAGGCTTGCACATGGGTGAGCTGTGATGCAAACACGTGAATTCAGACACACTATACAATCACACACGATCACACACACGCATCACACACCATACACAAGCATATATGTGAACACACACACAGTGCCTGATGCAAATATACATGAACCCACAATAAATGAGTCTGCTACAAAAGTGAACTCTGTTGTCAATAGAGTTGTCTAAACATATGAATCTACACGTGCAAACAGGGCAACCAACACACGTGAATCTGGTCATGTGACCTCATATACATGATTGGCTACAAATGCACATAAACCCGCACACTCACACACGTGTGATCCCTGGCATGAACATGTGTCCATTTGAACATGGCAGTCATGAGCTGTTATGCAAACAGATGTTAACTCACAGCTATACACGTGAGCTGTCAGATGTGTAAACTCAAACATAGGAACTGACACATGGGATCTGGTCCAAACACACATGGAATCATGGGTAACATGAACTCACACATGTATGAACTCTGATGCAAACCTTTGTTAACTCACATATATGCCCTCATGCCATCCATGAACCAAAAAAAAAAAAAAAAGTGACCTTGTGTGGCACAGACATGTAGTAAAAAAAACGTGAACCATGATGTAAACACATGTGAGCTCACCACCCACCTGCATGTGCATACATAACCACAAACACACATGAACTCAAACATACTCTTACATGTAGGAGCTCTTCAAACACGTGAGCTCATTCACATGAGTTCACATATGCATGTGATATAAACTGACCATAGCTGAGCTCACAGACTTATGAGCAAGGCTAATTAACACACACAAACTCACATCAATCGTCTGGCACAACACTGAGCTCCCATGACCTCTGACACACCCACACTCACAAGCAGCACAGGGTGTGACAGGCGTACACATGGAATTGCAGAAGTGTCAATGTGACTTCACAAGAACTTGAATGCAGACATGCATGAACTCACAGATAAATGTGATCCAACATTGTCTAATCAGAAATAAACATCAATTCTTATGTTCTTGCAAACACACGAGCTCACCATTAAACATGGCATCTGCTTCACACGTGATCTACACGTGGCTTCACCCAAGTGTGAGCTGTGATGTCAGTACATGTGATCCCACATACATGATCCTCTACACACATGGAAGTAAATGTGGAGGTGCATGCACACACACACACACACACGTCTGACACATGCCTGCCTGAACTCAATGACCACTGAGACCTGGGTCCCACATATGAACCCAGATATCTTGAGAGCACACATGGATAATCCCAGGAATTCACATGTGTGTGATCTCAGGAGCTCACCCTTTACCTCCTAACACACACACACACAATCAGTCAATTAACGAAAGCAGGGAACTCACCCTGTGGACCCCGATCCCTGGAACCTAGGCATGGGACATGGACTGGGGGGGATGGGTCTGAGACAGCCCAGCCCGGAATAGTCCCTCGGGATGGTCCCAGGACAGGGTGGTCCTAGAGGGTCAGTTCTCCCCCCACCGAGTGCTGAGAGGTCCCATGGAGATTCCCCTGGATAATGCATGTCACATGCTAGCACCCAGGACACCTTACAGCCCACACGCTAACATGCAGAACCCCTCCATCCCACATGCCTGACACACACTAACACCCCTCAAGACATGGTAACACACAGGATACCCTCAAGCAACACGCTAACACAGACACTGTAAATCCTACACACTAGCGTGCAGTGCACGTCACAACCCTCACGCAACACGCATGGCCACAGACACCGCAAAGCTCTCAGCGTGCCAGAGACCTGACTCCTACACAATAACACAGGCATGTACACATGAGACACATGGGACACCTTGCAGCCCTCCCAATAACACAAAGGACACCCAAAATCCTACATGCTAATGCACAAGCTAGCGCACACCCATACACACGGGGACCCCCACCAGCCCTCACACTAGCCCATACACATGTACACACGCAGAGACACACTAACACACGTGGGACGCCCAACAGCCTGTCTGCTAAACACATATGGCGACGCATCCTCCCACACATTAACCCAGCCAGCCCTGGACTGCCACACATGTTAACACATGTGTGGCATGCAGGACACACATGTTAACATGCAGGACACCCCCCAACCCCGGCTGACACAACCCAGAACATACTGGAGCTAACAAGCCCACAAGCTAACACAAGCTTCTCCAGCCCCCTCCCCCGCAGCAACTCCCGCCTAGAAACAGGTGGGGAGAGACGGCTGGACAGACCTCCCCCAGCCCCCCGACTCCCGCCCCCAAGCCCACCGACTCCCGCCCCTCAGGAGCTGGGGGTGTTCCCCCATCGGACACAAAGAGGAAGGGTTTGCAAAGTCCCTGGCTGTCCGGCTGTCCATCCGTCCCAGGCCAGCTGTGTGGGGGGGGGAGGTTTGACACCAGTTCCCCCCATTGGGGTCAGTATGTGATGGGGGGGAACTCCACCTGTTGCCGTCCTAAATTCCCCCTCATGGGGAGGGAGAAAAGGGGTTAATTCCTGCTCCCCTTCCTGCCCCCCAATCCCTCCCAATCCAGCCCCCTATTCCTTCCCCCACTTCCCTGCTCACTACCCCCACCCTGCTCCCCCATCCCTACACCCCACCCTGACCACCCCCATCTCCCCCATCCTGTGTCCCAGCCCCCACACAACCGGCCCGCTCCCAGCCCCATTCCTACCCCCCACCCACGCTGGGGAAATCCCCCCCAAATCCCCCCACAACCCCCTGCAGCCCCATTCCCGCTTCCAGCCCCAAATCCAGTCCCCTCCCCACATAGCCCCAGACCTACACCCCAAATCCCCCCCAGCACCCATCCCACCCCCTATTCCTGCCCCCTCTGAACCCCCCAGCCCTTGCCCACCGGCTCCCTCGCCCCTGGGGGCTCCGGCCGAGCCCCCCGCATGAGATGGGGTGTCTGGTTTCCTCCCTCCGCCCCCTCCCCACAGCAGCTAAGAGGGGGTGCTGCCCCCCATCTCCCTCCCCCCCATTTCCCATGGGGGGCGCACGGATCCCCCCACCCCTCCCCGAACCCCGTCCTGGGCTCTGTGCGCCGGCTCCGTCCCGGGTGTGTGAGCTGGGGCAGGCTCCGGCCGGACCCCCCCCACAACCCCCCCGAGGGGCCGGGCAGCCGGGCCACAATAGGCGGGAGGGGGAGGGGGCGGGGGACCCTCCGGCCGCTGAATAGGCTCGGGGGAAGCTGCCTGAATGGGGATGGGTCCGCCCCCTCCCCTATGGGGCGCGGTGTGTGTCCCCCGCCGCCCCCCGCCCGGCAGCCACCCAGGGCGGTGGGGAGGGGGCTCAGACCACCCCAGAGGGGCCCAGACCACCAGCTCCCAGCTCTTGGGGGACAGGGAGGGGGGCTCAACCCCCCCAGCTTACTTGGGGGGCAGGGCGAGGGGCTCAGCCCCCGAGATTAGGGCTTAGACAGGGGGAGAAGGGAGAAGGGTTCAGCCCCCCAAAGGGCCCCCCCATCCTGGCTCTGACACACGAGGGTCCCTCCCTCCCCTCTGCCCCCTTTGTGCGCGGCTCCCCCGCCCCCGGCCGTTGCCCTGAGAGATGGGGCTGTGAATAGGAGGCATCTCCCCCCAGCGACCCCCCCCCACCGCCCGCCCCGCCGGGACAAGGGGGCGGCGGCTTCAAACAGGAGGGAAGCGTGTGGGACGGACAGAGCCCCCTCCCCTCTCCACATCCAGCCCCCTAATCCCCCTGCTCCTCCTCCCCACAGCCCCCAATCCCCCTGCCCCTCCTCCCCACAGCCCCATCCCCTCCCTACAGCCCCCCAATCCCCCTGCCCCTCCTCCCCACAGCCCCATCCCCTCCCTACAGCCCCCCAACCCCCTGCCCCTCCTCCCTACAGTCCCTTAATCCCCTCTTCCCCCCACCCTCTCCTTCCCTTCCCACAGCCCCGCCACTCCCTGCCCCTCCTCTCCACAGCCCCCAATCCACTTTTCCCCAAACCTCTTCCCCTCCCCACAGCCCCCCACTCCCTGCCTCCACCACCCCATAGTACTCTAATCCCACAGCCCCTCCCCAATATCCCCACTCCTCCCCTCGCCCCAGTTCTTATACCCTCAGGCCCCAAATCCCTGCCCCCCACCTGTGCCAGTCCCTCCCCTTTTCCCCAGTCCCAGGCTCCCCCCACCCCCCGCGGCTGCAAACACTCATTAATGCAGCCCCACACGCAGCCTCCTCCAGGGATTTGTCGTTGGGTTACAGAGGAGAAACTGAGGCACAACGAGAGGAACGGAGTGCATAGAGCCAGGAGGTGAACCCAGGAGTCCGGGCTCCCAGAGCCCCCTGCCTGCTCTAACTCACTAGATCCCCCTCCTTTCCCAGAGCTGGGGATAGAACCCAGGAGTCCGGCAGCATCAGGGAAGAAATCAATGGGAGACGGAATCACCCTGATACAATCCGTGTTTTATTTTAATATGCCGCCCCGGACCCTCCAACTCAGTTCCGCTCCCCAGATCCTGCAGGGCTGGGGGCTTCCCGGGGGGCATCTCATGGAGACACTTGGCAATTGCTGCTTCTCCCAGCGGTGGGCGTGTGTCCAGAGGCTGGAGGCAGATCCATCAGAGAAAGAGACCCCCTGCAACAGAGAGAGAATGAGGGAGCCCCTGATGGAGGAGGGAGCCCCCAACTGTCTCCCCCCACTCCCTCGTCTCTCTGTTCCTCCCGCTTTCCCCCACCCCTGCCCCTACTCCCAAGCACCCCGTATCCCTGCCCCTCCCCATATCTCTGTCTCTCACCCCATCCTCCCGTCCATCCTGGCTGATCTCTACCTCACTAGACCCCACTCCCCTCCCAGAACTGGGATAGAACCCAGGAGTCCTGGCTCCCAGCCCCGCCTGCTTTAACCCAGCAGCCCCCACTCCCCTCCCCAAGCCAGGGAGAGAACCCAGGAATCCTGGCTCCCAGCCCCCCTGCTCTAACCCTCCAACCCCCACTTCCCTCCCAGAGCTGGGGATAGAACCCAGGAGTCCTGGCTCCCAGCCCCCACCCCGCTCTAACCCAGCAGCCCCCACTCCCCTCCCCGAGCCGGGGAGAGAACCCAGGAGTCCTGGCTCCTGACTCCCGCCCCATACCTGTCACCTCCACACTGGCCCCTGTTATGTAGCGACTCTCGTCTGAGGCCAGGAAGACGCAGACGTCAGCGACCTCTGAGGGCAGAAGGGGGGGTGGGTCAGTAACAGCCACACGTGTGGGAGCCACGGCCCCTTCCCTAGTGGGGAGTCTTCTGTGCAACACCCCAAATCAGTGTGCACAGCCCCAACCCCGCCGTACCCCAATCTATACATGCACCCCCCAGAACTGTGCCCCACACCCCTCCTCCCCACGCCCAGCAGATCCAGCCCCACTGCACAGGGCACCCTGAGTCGGGGGTCTCACCTTTGGGGTCCCCGAGTCGTCCCAACGGCACCATCCCTGCAAACTGAGCAGCGGGAGGGGAGGGGTCAGAGATGGCTGGTGAGCATGGAGCCCCCCTGCACCCCAGGGGAAAGGGGGGAACCAGGGGGCAGGGCACGGATCTGCAGGGGAAGGAGAGGAGTTGCAGGGGGGAGGGGGTAATAAAGGGTTATGGGCTGGGTGCCTCAGGGGAGATAGTGCCCCCACTCCCCCGCCCCATGCACCACTCTGAGGAAGCTCATAGCTCCGTCCAGGGCACTGCTCTGAGGAAGCTCACAGCCCCAATATCCCCCATCCCCTAGGTTGTGGAGCAATGGGGGGTACTGGGCAGGAATAAGGGGTGCTGAGGGATTGTCGGGCTCTGTGGGGAGGAGGGCACTGGGGGAAGTATGGAACAGAGGGGGCTGAGGGGGCCAGGGTGATGGGGGAATACGGGGCAGGTTCTTCAGAGGGAAACGTGGGCTGGACATGTGGATAACGGGGTAGAGGGGCACTATGGGGCTGAGGGGAACATGGGGCAGGGGGGTTGTGGGGTGGGTAGATATGGGGCAGAGAGGGGTTGTGAGGCTCAGGGGGAGGCAGATACGAGGGAGGGGGTGGGGGAGTTACGGGGCCCAGACCCTCCGGTGTTACCTTCTGCAGCACTTTGGGAGGCACCTTGTCCGTCATGGGGGTGGTGATGAACCCGGGAAGCACCACGTTACAGCGGATCCCGAACCTGGGGGGGACCATGGGGGAGAGGGCAGCCCCCCTGCCTGGTCACCACAGCTCCCCCTGACCTGCTTCCCCCCAACCGCCAGCTGCCCCCAACTATGCCTCCCAAACCTCCACCCCAGCCTAAGCTCCAGCCCCCCATCTTCCCAGAATAGCCCCCCACATCATCCCCCTGCCCCCCCTGCCCATGATTTGCCCTACTTTTCCCAGGCCTCCTCGGCCTGCCTCCGAGCTGCACTGCCCAGCCTGTACCCACAGCCTTCCCAGCCCACCCCGCAGCCTGCCCCCTTGCCCTGCAGTCCTCCCCCTCAGCCTGCCCCGCCCTCCTCCCTTCAGCCTGCCCCCTTGCCACCCTGCAGTCCCCCCCCAGCCCCACCTGGCCAGCTCTTTGGCAGCGGTCTTGGTCAGCCCCTCCACGCCAGCCTTGGATGCTGCGTAGCTCACCTGCCCCAGGTTCCCCACCTGTCAGGGAGAGGGACATGTGAGTACAGGGCACTGCTCCAGGGAAGCTGACAGCCCCTATTATCCCCCCATAGCACTGCTCTAGGGAAGTTCACAGCTCCTATTATCCCGCCAGGACACTGTCCTGAGGAAGCTCACAGCCCCCACTATCCCCCCAGGACACTGCTCCGAGGAAGCTCGCAGCTCTCACCTTGCCCACGATGCTGCCCATGTTGATGATGGACCCCCCTGGGGCTCCGCTCTCCACCAGCCCACGTGCCACAGCCTGGGTGACCAGGAAGGTTCCCTGGGGAGAGGGGGACCAAGTTAGCCTGGGGGGGGCCCAGCTGGGGGGGCCCTGCCCTGCCCCCATCTGGAGACCCCGTACCTTGAGGTTGACTTGGAGCACCTTGTCGAACGCCGCCTCTGTCTGCTTGAGCAGGAACTCGTCCATGGTGATTCCGGCGCAGCTCACGCAGACCCGGGGCGGGGCGGAGAACCGGGCCTGGGGACAACAGGGGGTCAGGAGGCCTGGGTTCTCCCGAGGCCAGTGGGGGCTTGTGCTTAGAGTGTGGGGGGGGGATCAGGGGGCCTGGGTTCTCCCGAGGCCAGTGGGGGCTTGTGCTTAGAGTGTGGGAGGGGGATCAGGGGGCCTGGGTTCTCCCAGACACCAGTGGGGGCTTGTGCTTAGAGTGGGGTGGGGGGCAGGATCAGGGAGCCTGGGTTCTCCCGGAGGCCAGGAGGGGTGTCAGGACACCTGGGTTCTCAGGGAGGGCAGTGGGGCCTAGTGGTTAGAGTGATGGGGCAGGAGCCAGGACTCCTGGGTCCTCTGGAGGGGACAGGAATCCATTGGTTACAGTGGGGGGAGCCCAGACTCCTGGGTTCTCTCCAGCCCCGTTACCTGGATCCGAGCCATGAGCTCCCCCACGCTCTGGGCTGAGCTGACGTCCACCCCGAACGCCTCATGCTCCTGGCCGGGCTCCCCCCGTGGCAGCCCCCGCACTGTCTCCGCAGCCCCCGCTTCATTCTGGTCGGCCACGGCCACCAGCGCCCCCTCCTCAGCCAGCCGGGCACAGACAGCGCGGCCAATGCCGCTGCCCCCGCCTGCCATGGGGGGACCAGCGTCAGAGATGGGGGGGGACCCAGAACCCCTCTAGGGACCCCCAGAAACCCCCCCCGGCAGATACCTGTACCAATCCCACTGCCCCCGCCTGCCATGGGGGGACCAGCGTCAGAGACGGGGGGGGACCCAGAACCCCTCTAGGGACCCCCAGAACCCCCCCCGGCAGATACTTGTACCAATCCCGCTGCCCCCGCCTGCCATGGGGGACCAGGGTCAGAGACGGGGGGGACCCAGAACCCCCCCCCCGGGCAGATACCTGTACCAATCCCACTGCCCCCGCCTGCCATGGGGGGACCAGCGTCAGAGACGGGGGTGGGGGGGACCCAGAACCCCCCCCCCGGCAGATACCTGTACCAATGCCGCTGCCCCCCCCTGCCATGGGGGGACCAGGGTCAGAGACGGGGGGACCCAGAAACACCCCCCCACCGAGCCCCCCCATGAACCTCCCCCCAGCCTCAGGGACTCCTCAAAATCCCCCAAATGCCCCCTGGGCCCCCCCCCGCCTCGGGGCCCCCCCTGCACAGGCCCCCCCCAGGAACCTGCCCCAGCCCCTCAAATGCTGGATGGGGGAGGGGGGCTGGATCCCCGGGGGGGGTCAGGCCCCGCCCCCGAGCGCCCCCTGCTGGGGGCACCTGTCACCAGGGCCAGCGTGGAGCGGAGCCGCAGAGGGGCCGCCATGACAGTGGGGGGGGGGGCGGCGGCGCGGGGATCATAGAGCGGGGGCGGGCCCCAGGGACGGCAGCGCTAGGCGGGAACTCTATGGTCAGAGTCCTCCCGGCCCAGAATGGGGGGGGGGGCAGGCGGGAGGGGGTTGCAGGACCCCTGGGTTCTCTGCGGGGGGGGGGGGGGGGCGGATTGGGAGCTAGGACTCCTGGGTTCTCTCCCTGCTCGGGGGTTGGGAGCCAGGACCAGACCCTGATGAAGCAGGCAGTGAGGGGGTCACTCCATGCTAGGGTGACCAGATGTCCCGATTTTATAGGGACAGTCCCGATTTTGGGGTCTTTTTCTAATATAGGCTCCTATTACCCCCCACCCTCTGTCCCGATTTTTCACAGTTGCTGACTGGTCACCCTACTCCATGCCCCCTGCTGTCCATGGGGTACTGCCGCCCCTCTCTCCAGTACATACAGACTTCGCACCAACAGCGCCTCAGATCATTGTTTAATTCGTTAATTAATGACACAATTTTTGCGACAATCATCCACATAGTCGTCCTGCATGGCCCCACCCCATCCCCTCCTGCCCCCACTCCCCAGCCCACCCATACAAAAGCAAAATCATATACAAAAATATACCCCCCCTTATAAAACCTTTCCTGCCCCCCCAGGGGAGTAATTGACCCCGCAACCACCACGCTCCAAAGTCACCCCCAATTAACAGCCCTTCCCCCAGGACATACCATTCAATAGGGACACCATTGAGCTGCGTGCTTGTGATTCACCTTCCGGCCCCGGATGCCTGGGTCCGCATGGCACCCCTTGAACCTGCAGTTCGTGCTAATTCCTCCAGGTCCGGATGCCTGGGTCCGCATGCCAATCCCCCCCGCTTCCCCCAGCAGCCCCAGACGACTGGGTCTGCTTGTTCCCTCCATCACCAAAGCCCCTGCACCCCAGAATCACCCCCAGTCCCCTCCAAAATAACCTCTGTCAGGGCATTGTTGCCTAGCAGTGTCTTGATTAGCCCCACTCCGCGTCCCTTTGGTCCCCAGTGTGGTGGGGGGTCAGGGCAGCTGCCCCATATGGAACTAGCCTGGATAGCTGCTTTGGGGTCACACAGGGTGTGTTGTGGGAGAGAATTCTGGGTAATCTGCCCCAATAAAACCTGGTCCAAGAAGCAAAGGATTCTGGGTAAACCCCCCCCCCCATGTAGCCCCCCATGTGGTCCAGAGGGCAGGGGCTTTTCTCCCCATCTTCTCCAAACCAGCCCATGATGTGGCCCGGAGGATTCACTTCCATAAGCTCCCCCTTCCAAAGGAAGGGGCGGCCCGGCTGCCCCCCATCTCACTCCTAGGGGGGACACAGGGCCAGGGAGGTGGGGACGGACTTGGTTTTGGACCCTCCCAGAAAACAAATCAAGCAGCAGCACATTATCTCCCCTGCCCCATGTTCGCACCCCCCTGTTCAGCTGGAAGTCAGATGATGCCCCCGGAGGCCGGGGCCAATGAGATTCCGCCCACGGCGGTGTCTGGGCCATCCTCTATCCCTGGCTGCTGGGGCTGTGCGGCTGCCCCCCTCCCCCCAGCAGAGGTGTCTGTGTCTACAGGGCACCTCACACCCCTGCAGTCTGTATGGTGCCTGCCCCGAGGTCTCACCCAGCCTCGGAGCCTGCACTGCGCCAGCCCCACTACCGGGGTCCACGCCACCACCCAATCCCAGAGTGAGTGTCAGCACCTGGACACCAGTGTCCGTCCCACCCCCTCCCCACGGCACACACTGCATCCTCCCTGCCCCCCAGGGCTCACGCAGCACCCCCGCCCTGGGGGGAAGCTCTGGATGGACCCAGCATCTGGGATGGGGGGGGGGGGGCACGTCCTCCACCCTGGTCACCAGGATTCACGTGGCTTCCGCCCCCACAGCCCACATAGCACCCCCCATCCTGGACACCTGGGTCCATGCAGAGCTGGCCCCCGCTCCCCTCCCCCCCGTGTCCTGGATGCCAGGGTCCACCACACCCCCCACCCCTGAAGTCCACACGGAGTCCCATCCTCAACGCCTGGGTCCACACGCCACTGCCCCCCAGGCGCCCCCCGCTGGGGCCTGCTACTCGTAGTGCGCGATGAGCACCATCATGGCGACGCCGCAGACCAGCCCCAGCACCTCCAGCAGGGACTGCAGGGGCGCCGCGTCCCGCAGCAGCTCTGGGATCACCGACACGGTGCCCACGTAGATGAACCCGCCCGCCGTGAAGGGCAGGATCCAGGCCGTGGCCGCCTCCCCGATGCCCTCGGCCAGCAGTGAGCAGGCCGTGCCCGCCAGGGCGCCCAGCGCCGTCAGCAGCTGCAGCTTCATCGCCTGCGGGGGAGAGAGAGGGACCGGGGGGGTGTCAGTGGAGGGCAAGTGGGGGTTTGAGGCAGGGTCAGCAGGAGAATACAGGGGGGCGGGGGCAGGCAGCAGTGGGTGTCTGGGGCAGGGTTAGCAAGGGGGCGGGGACAGCAGGGGTCCCAAGGCGGGGACAGGCAGCAGCGGGGGGTCCGGGGTGGGTTTAGCAAGGGGGTGGGGGCAGCAGGGATCCCAGGGCGGGGGCAGGCAGCAGCGGGGGGTCCGGGGTGGGTTTAGCAAGGGGGCGGGGGCAGCAGGGATCCCAGGGCGGGGGCAGGCAGCAGCGGGGGGTCCGGGGTGGGTTTAGCAAGGGGGCGGGGGCAGCAGGGATCCCAGGGCGGGGGCAGGCAGCAGCGGGGGGTCCGGGGTGGGTTTAGCAAGGGGGCGGGGGCAGCAGGGATCCCAGGGCGGGGGCAGGCAGCAGCGGGGGGTCCGGGGTGGGTTTAGCAAGGGGGTGGGGGCAGCAGGGATCCCAGGGCGGGGACAGGCAGCAGCGGGGGGTCCGGGGTGGGTTTAGCAAGGGGATGGGGACAGCAGGGGTCCCAGGGCGGGGACAGGCAGCAGCGGGGGGTCCGGGGTGGGTTTAGCAAGGGGGTGGGGGCAGCAGGGGTCCCAGGGTGGGGGCTGTACCTTGCGTTTGCTGCAGCCCGACTGGACGAGAATGGCGAAGTCGCCCACTTCGTGAGGCACCTCGTGCAGCAGCACGGTGAGGGTGGTGACGGCCCCCACCCCGGCCCCCGCCAGGAACGACGCCCCGATCGCCAGCCCGTCGGTGAAGTTGTGCGTCAGGTCGGCCGCCAGGTTCAGGTACCCAGAGACCTTCATTGCTGGGGGCAGGGCGACAAGAGTTGAAACCCCCCCAACCTGATCACAGCCCCCTCAAACCCTCTCCCCCACACCCCTCCCTTATCCTTCCCCAGATGCTCTCTGTGCCATGGTGCCCCCCCACAGACCCAGCTCCCTCCCTCCAGCACCCCCCCACCCCCAACAACTTACTGGACTCCTGAGTCCGCTCCTCTGACTCCTGGCCCCTCTTCTTGGGGGCTGCCTTGTCAGGGGCACGCGCCTTGCCGGCCTTCCTCTCCTGGGGCCCATTGTCCTCCTCGCCAGAGCTGCTTTTCGCCTTGGGAGCTGTGGGTGGACCAGGGGCTAGGTGTGGGGGTCAGAGCTGACTGCTCGAGTCCCTCTCCCGGGAGCCCGCCCATGGACAGGAGGAGGACTCATGTGGGTCCAGGACCCACCAGCACCCCTCCCACTGATCCCTAGGGTCACCTGCAGACCGTCAGGGCCCTTATATGGACCCCTCCTTTCCAAGCCCACTCCAATCCATGGATTCCAGGCCAGAAGGGACTGGTCTGACCCCCTGTACAGCATAGGCCAGAGACCTGCCCCATGATAATCCCCAGAGCTGATCCAGGAAAGAACCAGCCAACCGTGAGTTAAATACGGCTGGGGTGGAGAATCTGCCAGGACCCTGGGAAATGGTTCCACTGGCTCATTCCCCAGCCGGTGGATGGCGTTAGACCTTCCTGGGCTAGACTGGGGAGCCCGGCAGGATGGAGACTGGGATCACGTCACCCCTTCGCCTTCTCCTGGTTCAGCAAAACAGACGGAGCTCCCGGGGGTGCTGGAGATGGGGGAGGGTGTTCCAGCTGGTACGTACCGTGGCTGTGCCACCGTGGCTCTGCTGATGGGTAGGGGATCTGGGGGGGGTGTGGTTTGGGATGTGGGGAGGGGATCTGGGGGGACATGGGGAGGGGAGGTCCTGGATGGTACGTACCATGGCTGTGCCCAAGGCTGGGTGGGAACCATGCGTGTGTGTGTGTGGGGGGGGGGTCCGGCTGTGCCCGTGGCTAGGGGAACCATGGTGTGTGTCCCGTGTGGTACGTACCATGGCTGTGTCCGCCGTGGCTGTGCCCGTGGCCATGTCCCCCTTTCACATGTCTCACAAACTTTTCCACCACCAGGAAAGCTACGATGCCAGCCAGGACCCAGAGCCCCACAGCCATCATCCGCTGGTGATCCTGCCCTGGGGGGCAGAGACGATGGGGGCAGGCTGGGAAAGAGACTGCCAGCCCCCCTTCCCCCACCACAGTACAGCCCCCTCCCAGGACCAGAGTCCCACTGCCATCACTTGCCAGGGTGGGGGGAAAGAGTGCTAACCCACGAACCTGCCCCCCACTACACCTCCCCTATAGCCATTACCCCCATCCCCTGTCCCAGTCACAGACATGAGCCACTTCAGCTCTCCGTAGAAACCCTAGCCCTTCTGGGCCCCCCTTCACGCTGCCCCACACAAGCCTCCAACCACAGCCCCCTTTCCCTGGTCTGTCCCTCCCCCACCCACTGCCCCCACTTCCCCCGGCCTCACCTTGGTGGGAGTGACCGTGGCCAGCCGACACCGTGGGGGAGTGAGAATGGGCATGGCCGCCCTCTGCGTAGTGGGAATGGGGCACTGGGGAGGGAAAGGGGCAGAGATGAGTAACCAGACCCCCAAGAAGGAAGAGGCCCCAGGGCCCATTCCCTGCCCCCTGAGCCAGATCGGCTGCACCCCAGGCACCTACCAAGAGAGGAACACCCCGTATCCCATTTCCTGCCCCCGAGCCAGCCAGTCCCCCTGCCCCAGGCCGGACTGGAGCTAGGACCCTGAGAGGTGAGAGGCCCCGTGTCCCAGTCCATCTGTGTGCTGCTCACCCAGTGCGTGGGGGATGAGGTGCAGGAAGGCGTCCCCCAGGAGTCCCCCCGAGGCAAAGCTGAGCAGTAGCCGGAGCAGGGCCTGGTGCTGGGAAGTGTTGGACTCCACGGGGATGAGGAAGAGGATGAAGTAGGGGGCGGCGCTGATCAGCAAGGTGGCCCCGATGGCCTGCAGAGATTACGGGGAGGGGGGGAGGAGAGAGACTGTCAGGGGGTTACGCCAGTGCAAGCACGTGCAAGGCAGCACCTCCACGTTTGACACGGGAACTCACGTGTGTCCATAGCTTGACCAAGTCCTGCCTCTCCTTCCCAGGCAACTGCTGGTGGCTTGGGGACCCCTCAGCTGAGTGCGGAACACGGACCTCCTTGGGCTGGTGGCTAAAGTCGGCCTCGCTGGGGCCGTGGAAGTCCCCATGCGAGTGGCTGTGGTGAGCATGGCTATGCCCATGATGCAGATCCTCGTGGCTGTGCCCAGCATGGCTGTGCCCGTGGTGCAGATCCTCAGCATGGCTGTGCCCGTGGTGCAGATCCTTGTGCGAATGCCCATGGTACAGATCCTCGTGGCTGTGCCCATGGTGCAGATCCTCGTGCAAATGCCCATGGTGCAGATCCTCGTGGCTGTGCCCATGGTGCAGATCCTCGTGGCTGTGCCCGTGGTGCAGATCTTCGTGCGAAGAAGTAATCTGTATCAGCGCTGCACAGACCATCATGGCGGCGACTGGGCCATAGAGTCCCGCTCTGCCTTGCGTCCGTCCAGGCACCACCATCCTGCTGTCACGGCTGGAAAGCGGGAGTATGAGCACGACCTTTCCTGTCACGCTCATATATCCCCTCGCTCTAGTCCCCGTTCCCTCCAGCAGAGGTAGAGAGGCCACAGAAAAGTGGAAGAAATTCTAGAGAGGCCAGTGTAAAATCATAGCGGCACAGCAGAGTCTAGAGCCTGCACTGCACGACCATAACTACCCAAAACAGATCTAGCACTGCGGGGCCATAGTGATGGAGAGGAGTGTCTAGAGCGGCACTGCTGGGTCATGGGGATCACAAGAGGAGGGTCTAGAACAGCGTTTCTCAACGACCGGTCTGGGGACCGGCGCCGTCTCAGAGATCTCCCTGACACAGGTTGGAAGGCAGCAACCCTGGTATCAGAAAGAGTGAGAAACGCCGCTCTCGAAGAACCCCTGCAAGATCCTTCTCCCAATCACTAGGACTCACGTAGTACACGCTCTATACCCGCGGCCCTTAGCCTTTCCAGACGACTGCACCCCGTTCAGGGGGCTGATTTGTCTTGCGTACCCCAAGTTTCACCTCACTTAAAAACTACCTGCTTACAAAACCAGACATAACACTACAGCCCACGGTTACTGAACCATGGCTGACTTTCTTATCGGCCGTGTGACATTTTAGTCTGCACTGACTCAGCTGCTGCTTTTCATGCAGCCTGTTGTAAAGCTAGGCAAGTATCGAGCTGAGCTGATGTACCCCTGGAAGACCCCCGCATACCCCCATGGGTACGTGAACCCCTGGTTGAGAACTGCCGCTCTAGACTCCCTTCCCTATCCCCTCTACATCTCTTTGCCATCTCTATGACCCCGCAGTGCCCTCCTTGCCAGCGCCACGGCCCTACAAGGCCCTGCCTACGCTGTCTGCCCAGGCCTAGGATCATACAGTGGCTCCTTCTGCCCCCCACGTATTTATCGCCCGGGGCTTCCCATAGTCTCTAGGGTCTGTGCGGCCCTTCTGGCCCCCCTTGCCTAGCATCTCTATGGTCATTATACCTCCCAGTGGCCCCCATCTACCTGCCATGCCAGCCCACCAGGCCCTTCTACCCCCCCCCCCCCGCCGTGTCCAGGGCCCGCAGCCCCCCCAGCCTGGGCTTGTCTCCGTGACCCCCGGGCCCCTCGAGCCCCCCGACCCAAGGGCGCTCTAGCCCGCAACACCTTCCTCTCTATGGCCACGGGGCCCCTCGTCCTCCCAGCTCCCGGACCCCAGATCCACGCGGCCCCTCTAGCCCCCTCCCCGCTCTCTATGCCCCGGGGGGTCTCACCGTCACTGGGATCCGTTAGCTCCGGCTCAGACCCGACGTGGCAGCCAGGCTCCTCCCCCTCCAAAATCTCGCGGGAACAATCCCCAGACCCGTGCACCCCTCCCCCCGCGAGCAGGCAGTGCCCCTCACAAAGATGGCGGCCACCATAGACCTTAATATCGCCCCTCTTAAAGATGGAGGCCGCAGTAGGCCGTCCGTGTGCCCCTCACAAAGATGGTGACTGCGGCGAGACTTAGCCAGACAGTTACCATGGGGGCGCCATCTTTGTGCGGGGCGGCGTGAAGCCTGACTAGCGGTCGCCATCTTTGTTTAGGGCGGAGCGGTTTCACCTCCCCGCCGGTCTGGTAGCAACCAAAGGGACAGTTTGGAATGTCCTCCCGTCTCTAGTGTAAGTGGGGTGGAGGAAAGCCGGGTCCACGAGATACAGCCGTCACAGTGACTGTCTGGAACAAATCCCGTCTCTATGATTCACAGCATTGCATGCCGGGAAGGCGGAGGGGGCGGCTTCTCGTGGATGGTCAGTGGTGCATTGTGGGCTGGTTTAGAGGCTCGGCCACGGTGCATGATGGGCTGAACGAGCCCTCGCGCGGTGCATGATGGGCCGGAATCCCCCCTCCCCGCGCGGTGCATGATGGGCCGGAATCCCCCCTCCCCGCGCGGGGTATACTGCGGCCGGCCGCGGTGCATGCTGGGCCGGGGAGGCCCCCGCGCGGGGCATGCTGGGTCGGCTGGGCCCGGCCGCGGTGCACTGTGGGTCCGCTCGGCTCCCGCAGGAGGCGGTGGCGGAGCCTGGATCGGGCCGGAGCCCGGGGGGGTCTGAGGCCCGGATCCCCCCGGCACGGAGCGGGGACCCCCGGGATGGGAGACCGCGGCCGCGGTGAGCGGGGGGGGAGACACCCCGCGGGGCCCCGCCCGGACCCGCCCTGCGCGGGGGGCGGGGCTGGGGGCTGCGGGGCACGCGGGGGTGGAGGCCGGGGCGGGGCGTAACGGGGGGCCCGGCCCCGTCGAGAGCCGGGGGGGTGGGGGGGGTGTACTCGGGGCGGAGGGGTGCTGGGGGGAGGGGGGCGGGTGTGGGGGTTCCCGAGGGGGGAGGGGAGGGTGTGGGGGGTGCCGGGTGCCCGAGGGGGGAGGGGAGGGTGTGGGGGTTCCCGAGGGGGGAGGGTGTGGGGGGTGCCGGGTGCCCGAGGGGGGAGGGGAGGGTGTGTGTGGGGGTGCCGGGGGGCGGAGGGGAGGGTGTGGGGGTTCCCGGGGGGGAGGGTGTGGGGGGTGCTGGGTGGCCTGGGGGGGGGCAGGGTGTGTGTGGGGGTGCTCGGGGCATGCGAGCATCCAGTGAGGTCAGGCAGCTTTTGGGGGGCCCAGCATGAAAAGCAGTGGGGTTGGGAGGTTGCAAAGTAGGGGGTGGGGTGGGGCCTAGGCAAGCCCTTCTCAGGGGCCTGTCCTCCACCGCGGGGCTCCTGTGTCCCAGAGACCCCTGGCCGGCCGGGGGGTGCTGCTGTCCCTCTCTGTGGGATTCTGGGGAGACCTGTCCCCCCAGAGCACATACCCCCCATGCTGGCAGGCTGAGAGCTGCACAGGGATTGCAGGTGGAAGGGGAAATAAGGGGGTTATGAGTGTGTGGGGGCCATTCCCAGTGGGGATTGGGGCAAGGGGATGCCCTCACTGGGAGAGGGCCCATTTCCGGGGCCCACTCCTGATCCCCCTCCCTCCCCCAAGGTGCCTGTTGTGGACGGGGTGTTGACGGTGATCATGTGCTCACTGGTCTCTTGTGCAATAGCGGGGGTGGGGCTGGGGGGGGAAGTGCCGGCATCTGGGCACACACTGACCTGCAGTAACCCCAGGGTGAGGTGCCATGCTGCTGGAGGCTCTGCTCTTGGTGTCCCATCTCCCCAGGGGTCAACACACTGTGGGGGGAGGGTCCCGGCTGTGCCTCGTCACCCCAGGGGGAGTCACGTTACTGGGGGCCCTGCCCTGTCTCCCCAACTGGGTGCCATGCTGCGGGGGGAGTGTCATCCCAGCTGTCCCCCATCTCCCTGGAGGGGGGGCACATGTCCCCAGCCAGATGCTCGGGGTGCCACACTGCTGGGGGGGAGGGGGATCTCCTGGCTGTGCCCTGTCTCCCCAGCCGGGCACCAGGGGGTGCCATGCTGCATCAGGGGTGTTGTCTCAGCTGTCCCCCGTCTCCCTGGAGGGGGGGCACATCTCCCCAGCCGGGCGCTCGGGGGGCCACATTGCCAGGGTGTGTGTGTATTGGTTGTGTCCTGTCTCCGCCCCGTCTCCCCTGCTAGGCACTGGAGGCCGCTGTGCTGACGAGCTAATTCCCTTCTCTCCCCCCCCCCCCCCCCAGACTGCAGGAGCCCCGACAGTTCGTCTCTGAGCTCATCACCCCCACCGGAGCTCTCGGCCCCACTTCACCCCTCCATGATCAGCTCGGCCATGACCTCCTCCATCAACTCGCCCGTCAGCAGTTTGGGCTCCCCCTTCCCTGTCATCAGCTCGTCCCTGGGCTCCCCTGGGCTCCCAGCCACGCCCTCCAGCGGCTATGGCCCCGTAAGCAGCCCCCAGGTAAGGGGGAGGGTGGCTCCTCCCCCGGGGGCAGAGGAGATCTGGTGGGAGGTGGGGAGCTGAGAGATGGTGAGGGGGCCTGGGGGCTTCCCCGAGGGGGTGCAGCGCCATGGAGCCGAGCCCTGGGGAGAGGGTTGGGAGTTAGGGGGATGGTCTCTTTGGAGACGGGAGCCAGGATCCAGCGTGGGGGGACTGGCAGCCAGTGAGCTGAGAAGTGGATAAAATAGGGACGGCGCCCCAGTTGGGAGCGCTGAGGGGTCACAGACATGATGGGGATAGGGGTGTGTGGGGGGCTGGGCTGGGGGCCACAGGGGTAAGGGGAGGGAAAGGCTGAATCCTAGCGAGAACCGGGACATGCTCCTCTGGGGAGCTGACACCCATGAGGGGAGGGATTGGGGAGTGGGGCATGCTCCCTTCCCCCGTAGCACTGCAGGGTAGCCAGGTCAGCTCCCATCTCTCTGCCCCCAGATTAACTCCACTGTGAACCTGTCGGGCATGCACTCCGTCAGCAGCTCGGAAGACGTCAAGCCCCCCCTGGGCGTGCGGGGTCTCCCGTGCCACCCCCACGGTGGCATGATGCCGGGGAAGCGCCTCTGTGCCATCTGTGGGGACAGATCATCAGGTACCGGGGGCCAGGGCACCTGGGTTCTATCCTCAGCTGTGAAAGGGGAGTGGGGTCTAGTGGGCTAGAGCGGGGGGGCTGGGAGCCCGGACTTCTGGGTTCTGTCCCTGGCTGTGGGAGGGGAGCCGGTTGTGGAGGGCTGGGAGCCCGGACTCCTGGGTTCTGTCCCTGGCTGTGGGAGGGGAGCTGGTTGCGGAGGGCTGGGAGCCCGGACTCCTGGGTTCTGTCCCTGGCTGTGGGAGGGGAGCCGGTTGCGGAGGGCTGGGAGCTGGGACTCCTGGGTTCTGTCCCTGGCTGTGGGAGGGGAGCCGGTTGCGGAGGGCTGGGAGCCGGGACTCCTGGGTTCTGTCCCTGGCTGTGGGAGGGGAGCCGGTTGCAGAGGGCTGGGAGCCCGGACTCCTGGGTTCTGTCCCTGGCTGTGGGAGGGGAGCCGGTTGCGGAGGGCTGGGAGCCCGGACTCCTGGGTTCTGTCCCTGGCTGTGGGAGGGGAGCCGGTTGCGGAGGGCTGGGAGCCCGGACTCCTGGGTTCTCCCTGACTCTCCCCCTCCCCCTAGGGAAGCACTACGGGGTGTACAGCTGCGAGGGCTGCAAGGGTTTCTTCAAGCGCACGATCCGCAAGGACCTGACCTACACGTGCCGGGATAACAAGGACTGCATTGTGGACAAGCGCCAGCGTAACCGCTGCCAGTACTGCCGCTACCAGAAATGCCTGGCCACCGGCATGAAGAGGGAAGGTACTGCCCACCTGGGGGCGGGGCCTGTGGAATGGGGCGGGACCATAGAGAGAGGGGGTGGGGCCAGTACTGGTACTGCTGCTACCAGAAATGCCTGGCCACTGGCATGAAGAGGGAAGGTACTGCCCACCTGGGGGCGGGGCCTGTGGAATGGGGCGGGACCATAGAGAGAGGGGGTGGGGCCAGTACTGGTACTGCCCCTACCATAGAATCATAGAATATCAGGGTTAGAAGGGACCTTACGAGGTCATCTAGTCCAACCCTGATATTCTGTGATTCTATGGTACCAGAAATGCCTGGCCACGGGCATGAAGAGGGAAGGTATTGCCCACCTGGGGGTGGGGCCTGCGGAATGGGGCGGGGCCATCAAGAGAGGGGACAGGGCCGGTACTGGTACTGCTGCTACCAGAAATATCTGAGGGGAAGGTCCCCCTCTGGGAGGTGTAGGAGGAGCAGCAGCGGGGGTGGGGAGGGCATTGGTGAGGGGGGGTGTGTTTCTATGCCGTGTCTGACCCTGTCGTTCCCCCCAGAGGTGCAGGAGGGATGGCAGCAGAGTGCAGGGAAGTCTTTGTCGTGGGGGCTTCTGTGCCGTGTCTGACCCGTGTACCCCCCAGCGGTGCAGGAGGAGCGGGAGTGGGGAGGGCGTTGTCGAGGGGGGTCTGTGCTGTGTCTGACCCGTGTACCCCCCCAGCGGTGCAGGAGGAGCGGGAGTGGGGAGGGCGTTGTCAGGGGGGGTCTGTGCTGTGTCTGACCCGTGTACCCCCCAGCGGTGCAGGAGGAGCAGGAGTGGGGAGGGCGTTGTCAGGGGGGGTCTGTGCTGTGTCTGACCCATGTCCCCCCCCCCAGCGGTGCAGGAGGAGCGGCAGCGGGGGAAGGAGAAGGACGGCGACGGGGATTTTGCAGGCGGAGCGAATGAGGAGATGCCAGTGGAGAAGATCCTGGAGGCAGAGCTGGCCGTAGAGCAGAAATCGGACCAAAGCGTCGACGGCTCTGGCACTGGGGGCAGCTCGGTGAGCGGGGGAGGGGGGGCTGGCAGGGCTGGGAGGTGGATGGCAGAGCCAGCCCCTGGCAAGGGGCATGTCCAGGGAGGGCAGGGGGCTCCAGAGGGATGGGGTTTCAGGTCTTGGGGGGCTCTGGGGAAGGGGGGGTCCACGGGCTGGGTTCTGGGGGGGAGGGCAGGGCAGGGAGGAGGGATAGCGGAGGCTGCGGTGGGGGGGAGGAGGCTGCGTCTGACCCCCCTCCGTCTCTGACCGCCCCCCCAGCCAAACGACCCGGTGACCAACATCTGCCAGGCGGCTGACAAGCAGCTCTTCACGCTGGTGGAGTGGGCCAAGCGCATCCCCCACTTCTCAGAGCTGCCTCTGGACGACCAGGTCATCCTGCTGCGGGCAGGTGAGTGACACGGGGTGCCGGGGTGGGACATCCTGCTGCGAGCAGGTGAGTGACGCGGGGTGCCGGGGCGGGACATCCTGCTGCGGGCAGGTGAGTGATGCGGGGTGCAGGGGTGGGACGTCCCGCTGCGGGCGGGTGAGTGAAGTGGGGTGCCGGGGCGGGACATCCTGCTGCGGGCGGGTGAGTGATGCGGGGTGCAGGGGCGGGACGTCCCGCTGCGGGCGGGTGAGTGATGCGGGGTGCCGGGGCGGGACATCCTGCTGCGGGCGGGTGAGTGAAGCGGGGTGCCGGGGCGGGACATCCTGCTGCGGGCGGGTGAGTGATGCGGGGTGCCGGGGCGGGACATCCTGCTGCGGGCGGGTGAGTGATGCGGGGTGCAGGGGCGGGACGTCCCGCTGCGGGCGGGTGAGTGATGCGGGGTGCCGGGGCGGGACATCCTGCTGCGGGCGGGTGAGTGAAGCGGGGTGCAGGGGCGGAACGGGACGTCTTGCTGCGGGCAGGTGAGTGACGCGGGGTGCCGGGGCGGGACATCCTGCTGCGGGCGGGTGAGTGACGCGGGGTGCAGGGGCGGGGCTGGACGTCCCGCTGCGGGCGGGGGAGTGACACGGGGTGCAAGGGCGGGGGAGTGACGGGAGGTGGGTGGGAAATGACGTGCTGGGGGAGGCGGGCGGGTGAGTGATGGGTGGGGACGGGACATCCTGCTGCAGGCGGGTGAGTGACGGGCGGGGACGGGACGTCCTGCTGCAGGCGGGTGAGTGACGGGTGGGGACAGGAGGTCGTGCTGGGGGAGCAGGGGGAGGCGGGCAGGTGCCTCCCTGGGGCTGCCCTCAGGCAGAGGGTGGTGGAGTGAGACAAGGGGGCTTTGGTGCATGGTTTTAGGCTGGACTCTAGAGAAAGAGGGGACCCCAAACTGTCCCCTTTGGTTTGTGGCTTCTGGGGACGGGTCCTGTTGCTGTGGGGCCCTTAAGTAATGTGGCGGGCGGGATGGATTCCTCTTGCCCCTCACAAAGGGGGCAGTCCTGGGTACAAGCTGTGGGGAAGGCAGGGGATGGGGGGGCTCTGGGCACCAGCTGTGGGGAGGGCAGAGGTTCCAGGGGGTGCAGGGGATCTGGGGTCCTTGGCCCAGCTCTCAGCCGCTTTCCCTGCCCCCCAGGCTGGAACGAGCTGCTCATCGCGTCCTTCTCACACCGCTCCATCTCGGTGAAGGACGGGATCCTGCTGGCCACGGGGCTGCACGTGCATCGCAACAGCGCCCACAGCGCCGGCGTGGGGGCCATCTTCGACAGGTGGGAGGCAGGGGCCCAGGGGGCAGAGCGCTGGTAAGGGGGCTGCGCTTACCGGGGGGCACAGGGCTGGCAAGGAGGCTGTGGTTCCCATGGGGCACAGCCACGGGAGAGTCCGAGGGGGCCATTGCTGACGGGTGGGGACGGGGTCTCCAGGGCATGGCGTGGAGGGTCAGGAGGGGTCAGGGGAGCCCATGCTGAGTGCTCAGTGGGGCGGTGTCCCTGCCCCAGGGCCCACTGATGTGTACCCCTCCCCCTCCAGGGTGCTGACTGAGCTGGTGTCCAAGATGCGGGACATGCGGATGGACAAGACGGAGCTCGGCTGCCTCCGGGCCATTATCCTCTTCAACCCGGGTAAGGGACGCTCCTAGAACTTCCCCAACCCCCCCCCCCCCCCCCCCCGTCATCCTCTTCAACCTGGGTAAGGGACCCCACCAGAACCCTCCAACCCCCCGGGTGCTGCCTGCCCCCCCGTCATCCTCTTCTACCCAGGTAAGGGACCCCCCTGAGACCTCCCCCAACCCCCCGGGCGCTGCCTGGCCCCCACCCCCCCGTCATCCTCTTCAACCCGGGTAAGGGACCCCACCAGAACCCCCCAACCCCCCAGGTGCTGCCTGCCCCCCCCCGTCATCCTCTTCAACCCAGGTAAGGGATCCCACCAGAACCCCCCAACCCCCCGGGTGCTGCCTCCCCCCCCCCGTCATCCTCTTCAACCCGGGAAGGGACCCCCCTGAGACCTCCCCCGGGCGCTGCCTGCCCCCCCCCCCCGTCATCCTCTTCAACCCAGGTAAGGGACCCCCCTGAGACCTCCCCCGGGCGCTGCCTGCCCCCCCCCCCCCCCGGTCATCCTCTTCAACCCGGGTAAGGGACCCCACCAGAACCCCCCAACCCCCCGGGTGCTGCCTGCCCCCCCCCATCATCCTCTTCAACCCGGGTAAGGGACCCCCCCAGAACCCCCCCAACCCCCCAGCGCTGCCTGCCCCTCCCCGTCATCCTCTTCAACCCGGGTAAGGGACCCCCCCAGAACCCGCCCAACCCCCCGGGTGCTGCCTGCCCCCCTGTCATCCTCTTCAACCCAGGTAAGGGACCCCCCTGAGAC